>NC_083609.1:51360760-51667608 GCF_029168945.1 Cannabis sativa | reverse complement strand
TTGTTGAAGCCTTACTTCGGGAGGAAGTAAGCACTCACACTTCAAAGACGAAGGGAGTTCGGGCTTGAAGGTGTTTCAAGAAGTCAGATTCATAAAGTGGATTACAAAGGATTGCGGCAATACTTTAGAGGGAGTCTAAACTTGTTTAAGTCAATTGTCTTTGTAATTTTTGATACTTTATTAATTGATTTCATTCTCTGGGCGTGGCCCCGTGGACTAGGAGTGTTCGGGAGAACACTGATACCACGTATAAATCTCTTGTGTCAAGTTATTTATTTTTCTTCAAATATTTTATATTCTGCCTGTTCAGTTTTGCTGTAGCAGAATTACTTTCTGTTGCTGCAAACGCTTACAGTTTTTATATTTTCTTATATACAACTGACATTTGCAAAAACACTTCTGCTTAACCTTACAATCTTTCTATTTTGCTATGTTAGACATTCCAAAATTATTTGGCATGCCTACAATGTCAAATTACTTGTACAAGCACTTGGCACAATATTGTTCCCAGTGCAGGTGACAATTTCGATCCTGATTTGATTTTCAGTAAGTTACAGTTAAGATGCGTACTCTATTAATTACCGTTTTGTTACTGTTTTATACTTGGGTTTCCTGAATATCATGTTATGCTTGCCGAAGAGTTGTCTGCATTATTGGTCTTTCAGAAGATACAGCTTGGTTATGTGTAAAAGAACTGAAGGCCTTCAAACCGGGCAGACGATAGAATAGAACAACAGGTATATATAAACTGTGGTGATAAGAGTCACAAGGCCCCTTTAACAATATTGTATTTGCGGTTATGTTCATTGTTTATGCTGATAATTCTCAAAGATAACATTCCTCTCTTAACTTTTTGGAATAAATATTAGTTCTGTTTGCAATTTTTATTTTTACTTTATTTTCTTATGCTCATTGTTCTACTTGCCATTTTCTGCATTTTCAGTTACACTTTGACAAGGCTTATGTGTCGTCATTTGCCTAATTCAAAATGTAGAGCCACAAATGGTGTACATTTCTATGCTTGATCCTAATTATTTAAGGTCATATAGCCTCATTTGTAAACGGGTTATCTTAGTTTCTAACAGCTAGATACCAGTATCTCTTCATTTTATTCAATAGAAAAGCTAGTGATAATTCTAAATCTTTTAATCTCGATTTATGTATTGTTTGGTAATGCATTGCAGCATGTGAATCTATTCTATATTTGACTTTAAATAATGGGCACTCCTGCGATGGTATTAACAGAACGACCATTTAGGTTCGACCACTTTAAAGTCTCAAAGCCGTTCCCTAAAAAAAAGACGCCTATCAGGTATTTGGGCTTCATGGGCTTTTGAATCTTAAATGGGACAAGATACAAAATCACCATAAATCTAACAATATATGTATATGTATATCTATTCTATACAAAGTGTGCCTATATAACTGAAATTCTTGATTTTTAAGAAATTTATATGGGTGACTTTTAATTTTTATTTAATAAAATAATAAAATATTATTTATATATAATAAAATAATAATAAAAGAAATCCTACTAATATTTGAACTGATATTAAATAAGTATACAATCACACCCCATTTAAAAAGAAAACCTCTCTTGAATCACCTCTGCCGTCAACTAAATCAGGGTTAAAAGCCACCATTGTTACAACCTCTTGCTACGCACAAAACTTTTCTAAAACAATCGGGAAAAGCAGAGTCTTTTTAGGCACACAAGTCGAAGTCCTTACAATCAAAATCCCTTGTAGCGATGTTGGATTACCTGAAGGGATCGAGAGTGTTCACATGGTCTCTTCACCCGAAAATAGACTCAAATTCTTCTCTTGGGCCCGAAACGTTGCTGCCGAATCTGGGATCCCAACTCTTATATTCCATTCCACACGCTATTCTTTTAAGAGACAAGGATAAGCAAGAGTTGATTTCTAGGGAGAAAAAGGATAGACGTAACTTTGAGGAAATATCTGCTTTGGCGAGCAAAGTGGGACTCTATAGGTAATAATATGTTTGTTATCTTTTGAATTTCATGTTTTTGTACAACAGTAGGGATTGAAAATCTGATTGATGGTTACACTTGGCAGCCATCTATATGCAAGAGTTCTTGTTGTTAGTAAGCTACCTCTACCAAACTATAAATTTAATCTGGATGATAAGCGTCCACAGAGAGAGGTATTTTTCATATTTTTTTTTTCTTTATTATGATGCTTGATTATCTTAATAATATGCAGTTCTATACATTATTGTAACTTTATTTTGGATTATAGATAAGCTGTAAGTGTAGTATATATGTTTAGTTTACTTTGCTCAAATTCGTATTCAAGGATTTTGAATTAAATCTTGCACTATGCAGTTAATCTCTCTAGATATCGGTTCATTGCTTGCTGGTGCCAAGTTTCGAGGGGATTTTGAGGAAAGGTTGAAATAGGGGTTCATTGCTTGATGGTGCCAAGTTTAGAGGGGATTGCAACATCTTTATTCTCTGTACTATATACTAGGAGAATGCTTTTCACATCCATATATAATCAAGCTAATAAATTCTTCTTTTCTTGGATCTGATTGTCTGAATGATACGAGCTGCTATTTTATTTTTTATCTATTTCTTATTTATTATATTTTTTGTTATTTAACTTTTGTTTTATTTTTTATCTTTTTTTATTTATTATTTAATTCGCCATAAAGAATTTAAAAATTAAATATCTATGTATTTCTTTTCCTATTATAATTTGGACATTCTTATTCTAATTTATATCATAGCTAGCTGAGAATAATAATATATGTCATCAACCCAAAATCTATTTATATTTCATCTCTTCTCTCTCTTTTTTCATTCCAATATATATAACAGAATCATATACCCTCTAATTTTTTTTGTTGGCCGTTACACTGCTTCTTTTCTTCTCTAGATTTTTCTCTCTGCTTATTCTCCCAAGTAATGTTAATATTCATCACTTTAATATCATATTTTTTTTATTTTTCTTTTGAATAAAGATAAATATGAAATTTTAATGTTAATATTCATCGCTTCTTCATTTGTTTCTTTTAAGAAGAATATATCTTCATCATGCATCTTTCATATTTCGTTTTCGTTTCTATTGTATCTATTAAATTTCAAAAACAGTAATAACATTGATTGATTGTAAATTAAAAGAAAATATAAAAAAAAAAGTAGTTGTAACAATTTATTGTGAATAATAAATATTGTCCAAATGTTATATTCAAAAATAAAACTCTATACTATATTTAATCATATAGAGTTTTTCTTTTCTGATCTAACCGTTTCATGTAAGTATGGATTTTCTGAATTATTATTATTTAAATTTAATGTCTGCAATTACTTTATTACACCATCTTTTCTTACTTGTGTAGATTGGATTCTTACAACATTTTCTGCATTAGCATAATGACACATGGTAAGATGTCATACACAAAATACCTAAAACTTAAAAATGTGTTTTGTTTAAGAGAAACTAATACATATGAAATTAATGTTCATAATTTAATTTTACAAGATCGTGACAGAGAACCTTCAAAGCGGATTCCATATAAAGATTTACCAATCGAAAAAAAGAAAGCAATATGTAAAAAACAAAGAGAGAGAGATATGCTAAACAAAAAGCATTTAAGATCAATAACATTAGTGTAAGTAGTAATCCCAGTCATATTGATCTTCACACATATATTGCCGAGAATACGGCAACGTCAAGTCAACAACAAACAAAAAGACTGCGAAATGACTCCGCTCACACTACCATAAATGAAGATGAATCTTCTTGTGGAGATAATGTTTCTACCAATGTCGATTGTGAAACTAATTTATTTGTAAATTCGTCATCTTCGAGCAATGTCAATTTCAATCAGGTTTGCATTTGTCCCATATTTTTTTTTTTCAAAACTCAGCTACTTCATTCACGTGATGAAACTCCATATGATTATTTTGGATGTTGTTTTTGATTAATATTAATATATATAATCAGAACCCAAATGAATTTGCTGGGGGACCAACCTACAATAAAAGAGCAACAAGACCTCGTAGCGGTAAGGGACACTTTAAATTTGATATAAGGGACACTTTAAATTTATAATTAAAATCGATATGTTATGTGAGTTGGAATTTGATACCTAATTATTATTTTACAATAAAAAAGGTCTACATCTTCATTCCTCACCTCGATTTCGTCAATTGCTAAAAGAGGTGCCATCTGAAGCATTTTCTCTACCATCCGTCCCTCGATGCAAACATTGCAAAGCAAAAGCGTTTCATTCTGAAACAACAGGCTTTTGTTGTGCCGATGGAAAAATTTATCTCGCAACAAACGATGTGTCGAATGAACTTTATGAATTGTTTACTTCCAGTAGCGAAGAATCTACACATTTTCGAACATACATTCGAACTTACAACGATAAATTTGCTTTTACATCAATGGGAGTTACTTACGACAAATCAATGTGTCGAAGGAATAAAGGAATATATACTTTCCGAAGCCAAGGGCAAATCTATCACACAATCAATAATTTACTACCATCTGATGGACGTCCCTCTAATCTGCAACTATATTTTTACGACACCGAGAATGAATTGGAGCACCGACTTAATGATTCAAAATGCAGACTGGATCCATCTGTTACAACTCAACTTATGAATATCCTTCGAATCAATCCGTATTCTATATTCTTTCGTTCACTTGGAGATTTTCCAGATTTGGAAACACAAATAATTCAAGTAAGAGAAGACGCTGGGCTAGATCAGTGTGTATTCAATGCTCCTACATCCTCACAAGTTGTAGCAATTTGGGTGGAAGATGATGAAGGGTATCAACAAGGAGGGCGTGACATTTTTGTGTATAATCATTATGGTGGAAAACATAAAGTTCAATATTACTACGGCTGTTACGATCCATTACAATATCCAATTTTATTTCCTCACGGAGATTGTGGTTGGCATCAACACATAAAACGAATTGGAGGACACACAACTAGATCCAATGTTCGTAGCCCAACAATAGATCCTCAACAGTCAACCACTGTAGAAGAATTACTTGCCGCTGAAGAACGAGGTTAGATTGTAAAATTTTAAATCTCATCAATGTTTTATTCACTATGCACACCATATTTAGTAACACTTCCTTCTCACTCAACTCCTGTAGTATCAAACCGACAAAAAAAGGAAGCAGTAGTTTCGTGTCGCGAATATTATTGCTTCAAGTTGCAAATAAGAGATGATGCACGATCAATTTTGCTACTCTCAGGACGACTGCTACAACAATATGCCGTAGATATGTATGTCAAGATTGAGACATCAAGATTAGACTATTACAGAAATGAGCAACAACATATTCGGTCTGAGTTGTATAAAGGTATAGTTGACACAGTAACGCTTGGAGAAAGAGATGCTTCTAATGTTGGCAAAAGGATAATATTGCCCTCTTCGTTTATTGGAGGTCCACGAGACATGAGAAAGAGATACATGGAAGCTATGGCTTTGTTTCAGTGATATGGAAAACCGGACATTTTTTTAACGATGACTTGCAACCCAAACTGGAAAGAAATTACGAATGAGCTAAGCCAACATGAAGAAGCTCAAAATAGACCCGATTTAGTTGCTCGAGTATTCCATGCCAAACTGGAAGAATTAAAAGACAAATTATTTAAACGTGAAATATTCGGCAAGGTTGCCACATACGTCTATGTTATTGAGCACCAAAAAAGAGGCCTACCACACGCCCATTTTTTAATTATCCTACAAAGCGATTGGAGATTACATGCACCCGAATCTTTTGATGAGATAGTATCAGCGGAGATTCCTGATAAAACTACAAACATGCACTTGCATAACGCTGTTGTGAAACACATGATGCATGGACCATGTGGAGATTTGAATCGATCAAGTGTTTTCATGAAGGGCAATCCTCCACACCTTTTACGTCTGTTGGAAATGATTTCTTCCCAATATATAGACGCCGAAACAATGGAACGCACGTGAAGGTGAGAGGCACACACTTAGACAATCGTTGGGTCGTCCCATACAACCCGTATTTGCTTGCAACCTTTGGCTGTCACATTAATGTTGAAATTTGCTCTACAGTAAAGGCTGTCAAGTATCTCTACAAGTACATTTATAAAGGTCATGATCGTGTTGCTTTCAACTTAGTATCTGAACCAAGAAATGACGAAGTTGATGAAATTCGCCAGTTCCAAATGGCCCGATGGATTGCAGCACCTGAAGCTATGTGGAGAATATATGGATTTATTGTTAATGAGATGTACCCATCAGTTTATAGTTTGCATCTGCACCTCGAGCATCACCACCCAGTAACTTTCAGAGTAGATCAAGACCTATCCAACATTGCCACTTCAAAACATTTTAAAAAATCAATGCTAACAAAATTTTTTGTACTGAATCGAACTGATCAAAATGCAAACGCATTACTATACAAACAAATCCCAGAAAGCTATGTTTGGAACCAACAACACAAGATATGGTCTACTCGAAAAAAAAAACAGTCATAGGACGTATTGTAACAGCAAATCCATTTGAGGGTGAGAGATATTATCTACGCATATTGTTGAACCATGTAAGAGGGTCATTGTCATTCGAAGATCTAAGGACAATGAACGGAGTTCTGGCCCCAACGTACCGTGAGGCAGCGACGATGCTTGGGCTGCTACAAAGAGACAACTGCTTGGAAGATTGTTTACATGAAGCATCTGTTGGAAGTTATTTTACCAGGAACTTAGATCTACTCACAAGTATGTTGATTTAACAACCTAAATATGAACTTCTAAAACGATAGAAAATTAAACACATAAGAGTATCAGAAATCTTACATTGTACAGTTGTGTTCAACTCTGAAGCCTTTGCCTTCTATTTATAGAAGACCACCTAGGGCTATGATTGAATTAATTGACATTTAATATTGAAAAAATCAAAGGGAAAAGGGAAGCTAAGTGTCCGGCCTAGGCATTGTGGAAACAAGGCTTGCCACTTTTCCAACTTTCCTTTTCCTACAATGATAGTTTCCTGTTTTGTCAAAAACTGCCAATTTCATTGTTCAACCACATAAATGTCAAATCTAATTATTTAATAATTAAAATTAATTATCAAATAATATATTGTCATTTATTTTATTAATAATGAAACTAATTAAAGTTTCCTAATTAATAAATATGCCCTTCAAAATCTCTATTTACTGTTTTGCCCTTAATAAGTGATAAATTCTCAAATAGACAAGTCTATCTTGAGAATTTTTAATTGATTAATTAAAATCAATTAAATGAGTCTTACAAGTAATATTATCTCAACTAGTGAGGGAACCATGGGTCTATATATCCGAGCTTCCAATAAGCAGATCTAGAATTTACCACTTAAATTCACTGACTTATTAATTCTTCGTTGAATCCACACATAGAACTCAGAATTGCACTCTCAGTATATAGAATGCTCTATATGTTCCACCATATAGACACATCATTAGTTATCCATTGTTATAATCCTAATGTGATCAATGATCCTCTATATGGATGATTTACACTGTAAAGGGACTAAATTACCGTAACACCCTACAATGTATTTTATCCTTAAAACACTTAACCCTGTATAAATGATATTTCAATTAAGTGAAATGAGTACTCAATCATTTATCTCGTTTGGTTAAGCTCGAATGAAATCACCCTTTGCTTACTATTCGCCAGATAGAAGCTATAGATTCCATATTTATGTTAGCGCTCCCACTCAATCGCACTACCGTGTTCCCAAAATGTATGTATTGCCCAGACTAAAGATTAGGCTTAACTAACAAATCAAAGAACACGAATAATACTCTTGAAATTGAGCCTAACCATATCAGGATTTCGATCATGTGATCTAGGATCAACTTATGATATTGAATTGAATAGATATTTACGGTAAGTTTCAAAAATCTAATTCAAAATTCAATATCGGTCCATTCCAATGCATACTCCATGCATCCAACCTGAGCTTTACTTTAACCTATGTTCTGGAAAAAACATAACATTTCTCCAAATGTAAGTAAACTCTGTTGTAGATTGTCATATCAGTAAAACCCAGTATTCTGATAAATCTAGGAATACTTTATTCACATAGTCATGTTTACTTTCCACTGTGTTGACAACACAATAAACATGATCAAGTATGTGAAAAGGGGTTTGGATGAATTTATAAATCAAATAGACAAGCAATTGATTAAGTGAACCAAAACATACACAAATGAATGAAAAAATACTTCTGTTACTTTATTGATATTGAATAATCTGGATTACATTGAAACAGAGTTTTATTTAGGGCATAAAACCCAACAGCATCTCTATACCAAGCGCCTTCGAGTCTGAGACGACTATTCGCAACGATATTAGTTTATTGCAATCCAACGAACCCTAGAGACCTATGGGAACGTTACGCGGAAGAAATGTCTGCCGATTTGAAATCTGAAGAAGATTCTCTATCTATTGTGAGAAATAAAGTTCTAAAGTCAATCTCTTCTACAGTAAAATCCATGGGAAAAGACATCAATTCCTACCAGCTTTTTGACGAGGACATCTCGTTCGATGACGATGAAGAATTTCGATCTAGAGAAATCAACGATGAATTGGGAGTTGAAATACCCGAAGAAGATATAACCACTTCCCACTCCCTAAACGCAGAGCAACGACAAGTGTATAATGCAGTGATGGAACATATTTCATAAACAAAGCACAAGCGTTCTTCGTAGACGGGCTAGGAGGGACAGGAAAAACATTCTTATACAGAGCTCTGTTAGCAACAGTAAGATCGAGAAACCTTGTGGCACTTGCAAGTGCTTCATCGGGTGTTGCCGCTTCCATTCTCACAGGGGGTCGTACAGCACATTCACGTTTTAAGCTTCCACTTGATGCCAACGAAACAACCTCATGTTCCGTTAGCAAACAAAGTTCTCTTGCAAACCTTCTACGAGCATCGAAATTAATAATATGGGATGAGGCTCCAATGACAAGAAAACAACACATAGAAGCATTGGATAAAATGCTACGAGACATATAAATGATTCGGACACACCTTTTGGTGGAAAGGTAATTATTTTTGGAGGAGATTTTAGACAGGTATTACCTGTTGTCCGAAAAGGAACAAGACAGGAGTAGGTAAATTCTAGCTTGGTTCACTCATACTTGTGGCCCACCTTCACCAAGTTCCACATAATTGAAAATATGAGAGCAAGACTGGACCCAATATTCTCTGATTACGTATTGTCAGTGGGCAATGGAATGCCACCGATCACCGTCAATGACACCTTACAAATCCCAAGTAATATGCTCATTCCTTATCACGACGACAACACATCTTTAAACCTCCTAATAGAAAATGTCTTCCACAACATCCATCACTACCTAGAAAATGTGTCTACCATGATGAATCGAGCTATATTAACACCAAAGAACTCTTTTGTCGATGAAATTAATTTGATGTTAATTGCACGTTTCCCGGGAGAAGCACATCACTACTACAGTCGAGATGAGGCTATAGATAGCACCGAGCAATCAGTTATGGAAGATTTCTTAAACACTCTTACACCAAACGACCTTCCTCCACATGAATTGCAGCTAAAGAGGAATTGTCCAATAATGTTGCTTAGAAACATTAATCCTTCAGATTGACTCTGCAATGGAACCCGTTTGATTTGTCGAGCATTTGAACCACATGTGATAGATGCTGAAATTGCTGTAGGACACCATAGAGGAAAAAGAGTCTTTATACCAAGAATACCATTCTTACCCAATATGGATGAAAATAGCGGCTTTCCATTTAAACGAACACAATTCCCCATAAGATTAAGTTTTGCTATGACAATAAACAAATCGCAAGGCCAAACGTTAGATTATGTTGGAGTTTATTTGCCACAACCTGTTTTTTCACACGGTCAGTTATATGTGGCATTGTCGAGGGCAAAAACATCGTCTACATTGCGTGTATTAATACGACCTGTGACCACAGGCCAACACGATAAGGACTACACCAAAAACATAATCTACACAAAGTTATTAGAATTATCAAGTTCAAACTAATTTGAAGCAATAACCCCATACTTATTTTCATCTATGCCTTTACTTGGGCTTTTTGAACCAAGATGAAATGAACATTGTTAAGTGTATCACCTTTTTTGAAGTGATATATAATACAAAAATCTTCACAATAGTTTTCTAATATAATACAAAAATCTTCACAACAGTTTTTTATTAGAATATCAACAGAGCTGAGCTCTTTAGCTGAGTAGCAAAAATTAACTTAAATAAGTATATAAAAAAAGATATTATTATAAATGGATAAAGTTAGAGTTAATCGCACTCGGCTAACTGTAACTCACACACATTTTTATTTTTCATTTATTTATTTTGATAAAAAAAATAATTAATATTTTTATCTTTTAGTTTTTACATTTATTTATTAATTATTAATACTCGTTTTATATTAAAAATAGAATATAATATATAATATGATAAATAGTAAATGAATAGAATATGATAAATCCTATTCCGAAGAGTATTATAGTATAAAGAAGACAATTTGATAGTATATAAAGTTTTGAGTGAAAAATTCTAATTTTTTAGATAAAAAAGATAAAAAAGAATATCTTTTTTATAAATAAAATAGTTAATTAGCTGTATTTTCTGGGCAGTCAAACAGTCAACATAAAAAACTGTTGTGAAGATTTTTGTATTATATAAAAGCCCAAGTAAAAGCATAGAGTTATTAGAATGAATATAACTGTTGATATTCATTAGTCAACAGTTATTATACACTTATATTCTATTTATTAGTCTTCAGTGGACGACCTCACTTGAACATGATCTGTTCTATAGGCTCGTACCTCTGTATCCTTGACTTACTAAACCTGGTGGATGAATCATAACCGTCCGATCAGAGCGTGATTAACGGCTAGATATACACTCAATTGATAATGTCTGTCAATTAATTTTAAACTTTATAAAAAAATCTAATTTAAAAGTTTGAAATATTCAACTGATATTTTTTCAAAATTTTAAAATATATCATATATCATGATATTTACTTTAAGCTGTACACTTAAATAACTATATATATATATATGGGTATGCTTTTAATGGGTATTACTCATGTATGGGTATTTTATTTTTGACCATTGGATCAAATATCTAATGGTTGATATTTATAATCATTAATTAAATATTAAAAAATTAATATTTCCTATTTTGTTATTCTCTATATTCCTAAAATAGATAAAACTATTAATAGAAATAAAAAATTTATAAATGGAATTGTTATTTAAAAAATAAAACACAACTAAAAAAATTAACAAACTATTTTTTTTAATAAAAATCATTTTAAAGATTAAAAAGAAAAAAAGTGTATATTTATCTTTTTATAAAATTTCTTCATACTAGAATTTTAAATTGCATTAATGAAAATAAAAAAAAAAAAATTTAAGCTTAAAATAAATATAACAACAAAAATAACAAAAATATATACTTTCAATTCCAACAAATAAATTAAAAAAGTAAAAAAAATTACAACAATAAAATAAATATATAAATTTTACAAAATATATTTATTTAGTATATACACTCACTAAAATTATATATATTAAATTTACATATATATAAACATAAAAAATATATATTATATATATAATATATAAAAAAAAATACATTACATTTTAAAAATATATCTCATTAATATATATATATACAGTAAAAATATATACTAATATAAAACATAAAAAATATATATATACAGTGAATATATATATATAGACAAAAAAATTTATATACAGTTAATATATAAGTAAATAAAATAATAAATACCCAAATAAATTATATAAATACACAGAAAATATATATATATCAATTAATATATATATATCAATTAATATATAATACAATACATATACACAGAAAACATAAAAAATATATATATACAGAAATATATATATACAGAAATAAAATATATAATACAATATATATATACAAAAAAATAAAAAATTAATACCCAAATGATATATACATATACACATATTATTAATTATACACTCAAATACACAATATACATATACAGATCTATCACAAAAACAAAAAAAAATCTGATGTAAACATAAATATATACCCAGATTTTAAATCAAAGATATGCATACAAATACAAATCTAAAACTTAAAACTATATACAAATGTAAAATTTAAAAAGAAAAAACTTACTAAAAAGCCGGTTGTGCGTGGGTATGGTGCTGTTGGTGCGTCGGAGTGCGTCGGGATGGTGGTGCGCCGAGGTGGTGGTGCGCCGATCGGAGTGGGGCTGATGGGGTGGGGCTGATGGTGCTCGGTTTTGGGGGGGGAAGAGGGGTTGAGGGGTTTTTAAATTTTGAAATGGAAACAAAAGTTGGGGAAGTGGGGCTGATGGGGGTATTTATAATACCTGTAGCGGCAGACTATTAGCGGCGGACCCCCGCCGCTAATAGTCTAAAATTAAAAAAAAAAATACAAAAATACTATTAGCGGCGGACCCCCGCCGCTAATAGTCCGCCGCTAATAGTTTGAAATGAATGAGCGGGAATTATCCCGCCCATTTATTAGCGGCGGAGTATTAGCGGCGGGCTCAATTGCCGCGGACTACCCGCCGCTAATACTCTTCAAAAAAAAAAAAATCCCCCATTATTAGCGGCGGACCCCACTCTCCGCCGCTAATACCTCTGTTATTAGCGGCGGAGAGTGCCCGCCGCTAATAACAGGGATTGTTGTAGTGCTTTAAACTGTAATACACAAAAAATGTATAAGATTTTTTTAATTTTAACAAAAAAAAATGAAGGAAGAAAAAAGTGTCATAAACATTATTGAATAATGGCAATTGCCAACACAAGAATTTTAGCACAAAAAATTATATTTGACCCCTAGACAAGATTATCATCTTCCAATCCTAAAAATATAAATAATGAACAACACCTCATTAGTTATTAATTCTATGAGAATGATTCATGGTAATATCAAAAAAATCATTGGATAGTAATAATATTTTTCTAACAACGATCACCTAAGTAAGAACTAAGAAGTATTATAGCGTTTTATTTTTAAGAATATGAATAATATTAAGACAATTAGATTCCACAATCACGCTCCTATTCTTCTAATAAAAAAAACACATTAATATACATGTAAATGATTTTTAGTTTTACAATAATAAATTATTAATAAACTCATAATTTCATAAAATAATAAGTAGTAATTTTAATTAATTTTTAAAAATAATTTATAATTTTTTTTTTCAAATTATTAGTTGTAATTATTATTTCCAATTTTATAAAAAATAAATATAATTTATTTTTTTAAAAAAAAATAATTTTTAGAAACTTTCCATAAAAAGGTTATTGGATTATTACCTTATTAATTTTTTTTAGTTCCCATCAATGGGTATTACCAAGATGGAAGGAAAAACATCCGGTATTAATATTTGCTAGATGCATAGAGAAAAACATCATACCCGAATCGCTGTGGGAGGTATTGACTCGAGTGTGTTTTGATCATATTTTGTAGGCTCGGTTATCAGTGTCGTCTAGGGGACCTCAGCTTCACATGCCACCACCTTATTCAAATGTAATTCAGGTTAGATAACTAATCAAACTGCTAATCAATTTTATTTTTCTTCTTTATCTGTGCTTCATAATATTTTCTTCCCTTGGGCCCCAAACGTTGCTGCCAAATCTGGGATCCCAACTCTTATATTCCATTCCAACTCTTATATATCCGCCGCATTTATGTTTTGTTTTGCAGATCAAATTGGACTTTCACCCGAGGAAGTTATTTCAAAGATCGGTCATCCAGCTTAATCGCCAGTGAGTCTCTCATACTCTAATTTATCTGAAAATTTTACTTTTTAGGTGAATTGTTATTTTACTGATTTACCTGAGAGATAAATTACAAAAAAAAAAAGTTTGAAGTTGGGGTACGATATTCTGGTAGTTTAGATATATGGGATTACATCAAGCAGTAATTTATTTATTTATATATTTTTGACAGGTTCCACGGAAGTAATAGGAAATTCTAAGAAACAAGGTAAATATTTTGAAACCTTTGTCTATTTTAATGATCTTTTTTGATTTACTTCATTTCATATTGGGTCTTGAGATGGACTGGGCTAAATAGATAATAGTATGCATCACCATTATCCATGTACATGATATTTTATGACTATATTTCTATATGAGCACTAGCCAAGATTTATTTACCAGATGCTTATTATGGATTCCTATAAACAGAAAAATTATAAAGCGCACCTACACTCAAGAGTGAGTTTTATAAATTTTCTTTGATGTTGTTTTGCATATTTTCATAGAGGATATACGTATGTATTGATTCACTACATATTTTGTTTTATAATTAATTAATTGTTAATCAATTTTTTTTATGTATCTCTATAATTTTTGTTTCTTTTATCAATGTGAAACTTTAGCCTTAATTAGTTTCCTTTTATCAATTTTTTTTATTTATTTTTTGAACAATTTTGTCGATATAGTTTTTGGACTTCAGCATTTTTTGGATTAAAAGAATATTATATAAACCTGTTTTGGTCCATTGTATTTAACATATATTGATTTGATTCGTTTCTCGGTAATAAGCTTCAGTGTGATTGAATAGTATTTGACATTGTTTAGATTATTTGTCGTGGCTTCACTGCATCGATATGGGTATGTATGATTGTTTAATTCGTCGTTAATTGATAATCACATCACAATCTCAAATATGGCTAACTCAATTGAGAAAAAATGACTTAAACTTTTGATACTTATTTTATTATTGCTTTTATGGATTGGTAACCTTACGTTAATTCTCAGCTTCATTAACGTATGTTTTCTTTATTTATGTTTAATTATTCAATAGAAAAAACTAAGATAATTTTAGAACTTCTACTGATTTAAGTACACAGTAATTTTGTTTATGGTCATATTTTTTGTTTATTTATTGTTCATGTATATGTTATATGATATAGTATAGATGCAAGTTCAATTCATCAACCTTGTGTACTGTTAAAACTTCCCACTTTATGTTTTTTTTTTTTTCTGATTGTGACTGTATATATATATATGTTTATTTATGTTTTGAAGCCGTTGGAGAAATTCTCAGTTCTCACCGATTACTAATAAAGTTGTTATAGTTATAGTAAAGGCTAGCTCATGGAGTTTCCATGCTTTGTGGCTACCATCTTCAGTCTCATGCACTACTCTTCACTAATATTATAATTAATAAGATATTGATTATATTTTATGACTCTTTTTATTCATTACGTAGTCATTACTATATTTTTTATTTTGTCTATCTACTGATTTATTTGAAAACAGTTGAATAAATGGCTACAATATCTACAACAATTAAGGATATCACCCCAACTACAGAAAGTTGGAAGATTGAAATGAGAGTGTTAGAAAAATCTGGAAAGCGGACAAGCAGGAGTTCACCACTCAAATATCAAAAGCTTATGTTAGCAGATAAAAAGGTATACAATTAGTTTATTTACCGTTGAAATTGTAAATACTCTACTAATAAATGCTATATTTTCCGAATTCTGACTATAAACGCGCTGCAACAGATTATTATTTCATAAATATATTTTTTTCCTTGAAATGAACACAGGGTAATGATGTTGAAGCAGTAATATTTGGCACTGAAATTGATGCTAGAGAAAACACTTTGGAAGTGTTCCACACTTACTACATCAGCAACGCTTATGTAAAAAAAACAGCCCCACCTTTCGATAAAAAGCGAGACTACAAATATTCTTGGACATTGAACTCAAGAACAGAAATCGAAGAAATCCAAACAGAAGACAACCAGATATCAACACCAAACTATGATTTCATTCCGTTTAGCGACCTGCATACACCTAAAGAATTCAGTAAACCAATAGGTATTTACAATTTGATTTTCATAAATATATATTCCTCATTGACTAACTATTTAATATTTCAATTTATTAAATATTTTGGCTATTGCTCTCAAAATGAACCCACCAAAAGAAGTTAACGCTCCCTATGGACTACATACAATTCAAGAGATATATTTAATTGATGAAAGATAAACTATACATTTAATCTACCACTATAAATACACCATTGTGTTCATTTTTATTGCAATATATTAAATACTATTTAACAAAATTTTTGCTAATCCATTTTTTTATTTCTTTACAAAGTTGTAGCTTCAAACCAGTATGTTTGACGATGTGGGGGCATAAAGTTAACGATGAATGCTTACAAATAGCAGAAGTAATCGAAAACAGACCCATAATATTGGGATCAAAACTAATTGTTCAAACCAAGAGAGGTTATTGCATTAATTAAACTACTGATATTTAAAAGCGAAAATTCAAAAATTCAATTAACACATACATTTTGATTTAGGGTTGTCTCTATCGTCACGTGACACGAGTACCTTCAAAATCAATCCTCAACTCCCCGAAGCAGAAGCACTAAAGGAATGGTAATACTCATAAAATCAAATACACATACTATTATAGCTACACATTTTACAAAAAAATTTAAATTTTTGTATACTATATTTATAATAATACTTACTCTATTTTAAGGGCGGAGAGTAACGAAACAGAAATTAAAAACGCAATAGCAAACTGCTTGACATATGAATCTTCTCCAAAATCTTTTGTTGGATTACACGAAATAGTGACTAACATCCAAATTTCAGAGTTGACGAAAAATCTGCAACTGAATGAGGTAAAAACTACTATAATATTTACTTTATGAAACTTTCGTTTCAATATCTTACTATTATTAACACCATTTGATTTAGATGTAGAAAAAAAAAAATTTGGATTGAAGCGGCAATAAAAATAACTGATACTCTCCAGAATTTTTATTACATGTCATGTGACGCATGTAATAAAAAAATAGATTTATACAATCGCGATGAAAAAATCATATGTGACAAGCCAACATGCGGCCAAGAAGGATTTCCTACACCACGGTATATTACAAAAAACATATGATGTTATTGAAATTAAGTTAAAATAAAAAAATATACTAACAATCTTATAATGCATTTTACAGTGCTATAGCATATGTTGAACTTGATGACAATACAAAGAGCTTATCTGCTGTCATGTTCACAGATATTGTCGAAAAAATATTTTTCGTGTAATGCTGCCCAACTAATAAACTATACTGCAGAGGTGTAGTTTTTAAAAAATTAAATAATTTTACATGTCTTTCATAAGTTGATTTTTTAATTAAATAAATTATGCACACCATGTCTAATCATCTTAAATGAAAATACATCACTGTTTGCAGGAACACTACCGCTTTGTCGACACTACCATATTCAATTTATCAAAGAAAAAATGGATAATCCAGATATATGCGGACCCGGCTAGAATGAAAAGTTCAAAATACAAAAATTACACTATTGTCTCTATCAAAGAAAATAAAGATTGAAATCCACCAATGACTATCATTAGTTTTCTTATCTACAATTTTTAGACTAATGCTATCTTCAATTATCAACAATTTAGAGATTGATTTTTAATTTTATTTTTATCTTACTCCCATTTAAATAATGTTTCTTTAAGTATTGGAACATCAATTTTTAGTTTATTTTTGGATTAACTTAAGAACATATTTAAATCATTAAACTTTCTTAAACACTAATATATTGCAATCAGTATTCAATAATAATCTCACTTTCAAATAACATAAAAAATACCTAGCATAAAATTTAATATACGTGCCTCGCACGTAATTTTTTGCTAGTATATATATATAAAGGAGAAGTATAATGGCGCTTTAGAATTACTCTAAATGCATTTATTTATTTTCTCCTTAATTCTCTCCTTTTTTTAATTTTTTATATATATAAAGCTATTATGATATTATTATTACTTATACAATTCAATTTTTTTTTAAAATATTATTATTATTATTATTATAAATTAGTTAAAAAATATAAAATCATGCATCAATCGTCTCTTAACCGTATATCTCAAGACTAACTATATAAACCTAAATTACATTCTTCTTTCTAAACTATTTTTCTTTAGGTTTAGCCATTTTAAAATTTTTCTAGACTTCTTTTTTTAGGTTTATGGCATATATATGTTTTTTGACTGTGAGGCATATGGATAGGAGATCAGTTTTATGGACCTGAATTTCTTAAGCTTTCAACAAAGTTGTGACTTGTGAGTTTCCAAATATACAATCTTAGTTTTATTTTAATTATTGTACGTAGTTTGATGAAGTGCATGTGATTTCCTTGGATTCTCTTTTTATCTTCATATTATTTGCTATGAAATATTAAAGAAGAGAGTGTAGTGCCCCGTCTCACTACTACAAAAACACCCTTTAGAGGCGGTTTTTAAGCCCTTTAGGCGTCGGTTTTCGCGAAATTCGCAACCGACGCCTATCAGGGCGACGCTAAAGGGTTTATTTGAACCGACGCCATATATACCCCTATGGCGTCGGTTCTTAGCTAAGAACCGACGCCATAGGGGTACATATGGCGTCGGTTCCTAGCCAATAACCGACGCCATATGTGGCGTAGGAACCGACGCCAAAACTCCTCAGATTTCAGTTTTTTTCATTTTTTTTAATTTAATTATATTATTTTAATTTTATATTTATTAATTTATATACATATTTATTTAATTTAAATTACATATTTATTTAAATTTTAAATTACATATTTATTTAATTTAATTATATATTAATTACATTTTAAATTAAATAGTAATTAAATTTGGGTAAAAACATAATTTGATTTCATAAAAATAATTAAATATTACACAAACATGTAAAATTAGTTAAAAATATTAATAAGTTAATAAATCTAATTACAAGTTAATCTATAAAAATTACATAATGAAGAAAAATTCTTCGACCTTTGAACCTCAATCGTCACCGTGAATCACCGCCATCAATTGTTCGATCCACTTTCGCTGTAGTGGTAAAATTTCTGTTTTTGGATCGTATTGCTTCTTACCCCCAAACTGTTAAAAAAATTAAAAATTTATATTAGTTTATGTATATGTATATTATATATTTGTTATTATAAAATTTATATACTATGATCAATAATTAAAACTTACAGCTTTTTGATCTTCTATGTAACGGTTGGGGTTGGCACGTGCGACGATGTCAGTCATATATTTCAAAACATAAAAACCGCATTCTTGGCTTTTAGGTTGTCTTGGACAGTTTGCTTGTGCAATTCCTTGCCACGGGCCAAGATACTGATGTGCGTCCCCTATATACATGAATGCCCTGTTTGGAAAAATTATATTAGCATTTCAATTCGTTAGTTAATTTAAATTCGTTACATAAGAAGTCATTAAATAATTACCTTCCGATCATTTGTTCTATTTCTTCGGGAATTGGGCGGCCTTTTAGAGGGTTTAAATGGATAATTTTCTTTGGCGCAACCACCACTAGCGTCCAATGCATCCTAGAAAATTATATTGGAATATAAGTAAGATAGTATAAAAATAATTTGAAGACATAATATAGAAATGAACAATTAGCACTAAAGAATTTAATAAAGTTTACCCGATATTCCAAGGAATAAAGAACATTTGGTGGTTGCTGTTCATTAATGATAACCAATTAGCCAATCGTCTTGCCGCATCGTCAAAAGACTGACTCTGTTCTTCATCGCTGATCCCATGCACTGTGAGAAGCTCTGGGTCGTAAAACTTGAAAATTTTTCTCAGACCGTTGATGCTCTCCCATATGTGCCTGCCAAAAAAAAGTGTTAGTGCCTTATAATAATTTAACTATAATTTGATATAAGGTTAATTAGATTAAAGAAGAGTATACATCATTCCAAACAGCATTCCCTGGTTGCCGATGTAGTTACACGTAGCAACCTGCTGCAAATCCTCTCCAGATAAAATGATCTGGGTACGCGGTGCAATGAATCCTCGGGGGACAGAAATTGTGATTATATCACGTTTATCTTTGAGCCTTAGGAATTCATGAATCATCCATTTCAGCGAATTAGGGATCAACGCCATCTTCTCTTCCGTGAACAACTCATCTTCCCGTGCACCACGGCTTTGTGGAGAAAGCATCGGAGCTTTCCCCTTTGACGCATCACGTCTTGAGGGCGGTTGAGCGAGTGGACCCTAAACAAAACAGAACATAATATATATATATCAAATTTTATCTAATTTCTACCGAAATTTCGGCAGCATAACGGTTGTAATTGAATGATCCCAAAAATTTTGAACATGGCTGTATAACGACAAATAACACATATATAACAGTAGTTTGTTCATCCATCCCACCGCAGCACATATATTCGCAGAACCTACTTCACTACGGATGAATATTGAAGATATTCAAACTCCACTAATCATTAATAATTAATTTCAGTTGAGAAGTTACCTCGGTTGTTAAAATTAAGTGTTTAGGCCAAGGAAGGAACATCTGGTACACGTCCCTAACATATCTGAACTCTTCAAGTGGGACTGGGATTTCAGCGTCCTCTTGCAGGATTTCTGAAACCATGATCCGAGCATGTGAATCATCGTAATCCTGGCAGTGAACTTTGACCACACCCACATGCTCGTACAAATACCCTCGGGCCACAATATTGTCGATGTTGTCAGAGCAGAGATGTACTTGCTGAGTAAGGGCCGCTTGGTCATCAAAATTGTATAGGATACCTTGGTCGTTGAGGGAAATGAACTCCTCAGCATAAATTTGTGGTTGTACCTCATCCTGAGGAGCGTATGGTTGTGGAACATACGCCTCACCAGCCACCTCTCCTTCTTCCTCTTGTTCGGCAGCGTTCCTCTGCTGCTTAAGGGATTGGACTTCGGCTTTTAATTGTTCAATCTCCTTCGCTTGCCGAGCCACAACATCAGACACTTCCCTTTTCTTCCTGCCGAACAGTTGAGATGCCCTGGTCAGGAACCTACAAATCATAAAATGCAAATTAGCAACGATTTCATTTGTGTAACTAAATAAATAACATTTGAAGTAATAGCATACCCAGCAGCCCTGACACGTCCAGGATGCTCTGGTGTCCCGAGCGCCTGCGTGAGGATATCGTTTTGGCCCTGGACCTGAAGTTGTCCCTGACTAAGCTTCTCCTCTAATTGAGCCTAATGCACGCATATATTCAAGCAATTAGTATATGAATTATATACACTAACTCTAATTGAATTATATATTCAAGCAATTAGTATATGAATTAATATATACTTACTATCTTCTCGGCAATTTCCTTGTCGTAATCAGTGACAAGTTTTCTACTCTTGGTGCGAGATTTAATCCAAACACGGTGGCGGGGAGGATCTGCAACTTCGAGGTCCTTTTTCTACATAACGTTATAACAATGAAATGAGTACCAATTAAATTGTATAGCACATTATAGCACATTAAATTTTTAGTATTACTTACCACAAACCTTCCCGTACGTTCACCATCCCACTCCGACCACTTCGATGTCTGGATTGAATTTTTGAGGAACGTTCACGTTGCACCTTACTCAATTCCTACAATGCCAAAAAAAATACATTAGATACATGTACTTGTATTTAAGAGTTTATCTTAGTGTTAATATAATTAGCGTACCAGAAATTCAGGAGTTAGTCTACTTTCAACAAATTTGCACCAATCAGCAGCGTCGATCTCCGGGTGCTTTTCAGGGACTTGTGCCAGTCGTCCCAGATCATTCTCTTTCAACGCGGGCATTATGATGTCTTTTGTCATCCTATTCTTGAAGTCTTTCATTAACTTCCCAGCTAGGATGAGACAATCATGTTTGAAGGTGTCCAGCACAATGAACCCCGTCTATTTTGAAGGAAAACAAACACGGTTAGAGTCAACATTTGGAGTAATAGAAAAACAAATCAAAATTCTAACAAATAATAGCTTACCTGAATGTCTTTCCAAACTTTATTTTTCAGAGTCTGGTTGACTTCTTTCCAGTTTTTATAAGCCAACCCTATTGTCTGCCGACATCTGACTCCCAGAGTGGATATGAGCTTCGCGTAGCTTTTTCCACAGTATTGACCTTTATCATTAACTTCGAGGGCCACTCTTTTGCCCTGATCCATTAGTTTGGATATTTCATTCATTTGCGTCGGCCCTCGTGTAGGTATTGTGGTTGGACACTCATTTTCTGCTCCCGAATCAGATCCTGATTCTGAGTTCGCCATGTCTACACCATTAACAAACAAACTTCAAAGTTAGCTACATATATAACAAGTAGTGTATATGAAATATTAAAAGCATAAACAAATTGTTAAGTATTCAGGACCATTCACAACCACAATATAAAGTAAGCTATATATCAAGTTACCAATTAGACACGTTTTCTTTTCTTTTTTTGTTTATGTTTGCCTGAATCACAATTGACCCATATTCCCTCATTGATATCGTTTCTAATGTATTCAGCGTCGTCTTCCTCAATGTTACGATCAATTCCCATGAGTTGCTCATGAATTGGTTGTCCAACAATGAAGTCATCGTAACATAAGTCAGCATTCTCCTCATCCTCTTCAGTCTCTAAGAACCTCCTCTCTGGTGTCGATAAAACAATAGACCATTTATCATTAGCCGGATCAGAAATGTAAAAAACTTGAGCTGCTTGGCTAGCCATGATGAATGGATCATTCTTGCTTCCTCTCTTACTTAAATCAACCAAAGTAAAACCAAGCTCGTCAGTTTTTACTCCAACGTTGTTGTCAACCCAAGAACACTTAAAAAGTGGAATTCGGAACGCAAAATAATTGAGCTCCCATATTTCTTCAATGACCCCGTAATACGTCATAGTACCTAAAACAGGGTTTCTATCTTTTGCACTTGCAAAGTGCATAGTTTCTGCGACGATACGTATACCACTATTTTGAACCTCTCGAGCATCATCTCTTGACTTTGTATGAAAACGTTTACCCCTTACAATGTACGCTTCATGCTTTGCAACCGCAAAAGTTGGTCCAAGGGCAATACGACTCAACACATCAGATACTCCATGATTCGGTTCGTTCAACTTTGCTATAATGGTATTCCTTAACCACCCAATGAAAGTTTGACGATGTTGGTCTGCAACCCATTTTTGTTTATTTTTTTGATTTCTTGGAACCATTGATTGTAACAGCTCCATATGGTCACTGTAAAACAAGTAAGATAAATCAAGTTATTGTTCATCGTGACTTAAGTAATGTTAATCAAACAAAAGGTACTTACGTTATATATGGTTGAACCTCTGCGTTATTGTTCATCACGACTAATTGAGCTTGATCTAGTTCAAGCTTGGACACTGTCACCATTGTCCCTTTGCCCCTTAATCCTCTATCAACATCATCTGGGTCAGTTCTTGGTTTGCTAATTCCTATTGCCTCAACTCCAGCCATGTACTCTGAACAAAATTCCACAGCCTCTTCAGATATGTAGCACTCAACCATACATGCTTCTGGCCGATAGTGGTTACGCACATAACTTTTAAGTACCTTCATATTTCTTTCAAATGGATACATCCATCTCGCCCACACCGGCCCACACAGCCTTGCTTCTCTCACTAGATGAACCATTAAATGGATCATGATGTCGAAAAAAGATGGCGGAAAAAACTTTTCCAGGTTGCACAATGTTTTGACTACATGTTCATGTAATGCATCTAACTTATCCAATTCTAATTCCTTCCCGCACAGCCTATTAAAGAAAATGCAAACATGTGTCAAACACTCTCGAACATTTTTTGGCAAGACTGATCTAATGGCAATTGGAAGTAGATGTTGCATTAACGCATGACAATCATGTGATTTCAGACCCATTAGTTTCAATTCAGTCTCATTCACCAAGTTTTTGATGTTAGACGAGTAACCATCGGGTACTTTCATATTTGCAAGTGATTTGCAAACTGTTTGTTTCTCTTTTTTGGATAAAGTGAAACAAGCAGGAGGCAAATATAAACGTTCACCTTTCTTCTCAGGTGCCAGAGATTGTCGTATACCCATTTCAACGAGATCTAAACGACTATTTACACCGTCCTTAGTTTTGCCGGAATATCAAGTAAGGTACCAATAATACTCTCACACACATTTTTTTCAATATGCATGACATCCAAACAATGTCGAACTAGTAGACTTTTCCAATATGGAAGACGAAAGAAGATTGACTTTCTTTGAAAACAACCATTAGTTTTTTTATTTTTTTGCGTCTTTCCATACTTAAAATCTACAAGTTGAACTTGTTGGAGAATTTGTTCCCCAGACAGTGGCAAAGGAGCCATATCACCCTCTTCAGTACCATCGAATGCTTTCTTCTTCCGTCTATCAGGATGATTTGCAGGCAAGTACCGTCTGTGACCCATATAACACATCTTGTGTCCATTTGCCAAGCGACGAGCCGATGTGTTAGTGCAACAAATCGGACAACCTTCGTAACCTTTTGTGCTTAAGCCTGATAAATTACTATAAGCAGGGAAATCACCGACAGTCCACAACAACACAGCTTTCAGATTAAAAAATTCTTTTTTAAAACCATCATAGACCTGAACCCCGTTCTCATACAATTCTATTAAATCGTCAATCAATGGTTCCAAATATACATCGATATTATGTCCAGGTTGTTGCGGGCCTGATATCATTAAAGAAAGCATGTTAAATTTCCTCTTCATCACTAACCAGGGAGGAAGATTGTACATAACTAGGAAGACAGCCATGAACTATGACGACTACTTAGAGATCTATGTGGATTTACTCCATCCGCGTACGTACCGAGACGAATGTGTCTTGGTTCAGATTTGAATTCAGGGTTTATGTAGTTCACTTTTTTCCAAGCTTGGGAATGCGGGATGTCTAAGTTTTCCATCTTTCACTCTCTTGGTCTCATGCCAAATCAAATTTTCAGAATGTAAAGCACTACGATATAATCGTTTCAGTCGCGGAATCAAAGGCATGTACCACATCACTTTTTGGGGGATAAGTTTCCTATTCTCCTTACTCTTGTTTACTTTATGGCGGGATAAACCGCAAGTCGGGCAATAATTCATGTCTGCATATTCCTTACGATATAAAATGCAATCGTTCGGACATGCATGAATTTTTTCATACTTCAATCCTATAGAATTTAACGTTTTTTTCACTTCATAAGTAGATTCCGGAAAGCAGTTGGCAAATGGTAAGATATCTTTAAAAGCAGCTAAAAATTGAGTAAAACATTTATCGCTCACTCCATTTTCTGCTTTTATGTTGTAAAACTTTACCATTGTTGGTAATCTTAGTTTTTTACAACCATCGAACAGAGGTTTATCAGCATCACTAAGAAAATTATCGAATTTCTCAGGATCATTAAGAAATTCCTCCTGTGCTTCGTTAAGCAAGTCCAATGGATAATCATCCAAATCATTACCCTCGATATCATCTACCCCCCGCTTTCCTAATGGATATGGATCATTAGGTAAATGTTCGCCATGGTAATACCAATTAGTATAACTTCTATTGAAACCTCGTAAATACACATGGTCCTTAATCATTGTAATATTCCCTTTAGATACATTACAACAATCTACACACGGACAATGAATACGATCGTGATTTGTAGAATTCTTTAAGGCAAACTCTAAAAATGCATCGAACCCTACTTGAAATCGCAGTGTGTCTCTCTCCTCACGCATCCATGATTTATCCATAACAAAAATCCTATCCAAAAAAATTCAGTATTTAGTAACTACTTATAGCTAGTTACTAATTACACAATGTAACTAACTAAGTTTCTCACAATTTATTCATATTAATTTATAAATTACTTAAATTCTCGTTTTAGATTAGTTCATATTATTAGGTTGTTTTGTTGATTAGAATGTTATTAAAATGTTAAATATTTCTAATAAATAAAATTGAGGGGAAAAATTTTTGGTAAAGCAATAAAGGTATTAACTAATATTTTCCCCTTTTAATTAACTTTTGCTCTTTATTTTCTTTGAAAAATAAAAATCCACATTGAACCTCTCAAATGAAAGAAAAAAAAAATAAAAAAAGAAGGATTTTATATGTTTATTTTGTTAATTTATTTAGTAACTAATTATATCTAGTTACTAATTACACAATGTAACTAACTAAGTCTCTCACACAATTTATTCATATTAATCTAAAAATTACTCAAATTTTCGTTTTACATTAGTTCATGTTATTAGGTTGTTTAGTTGATTATAATGTTGGTAAAATTAAAAAGTTTTCATAAATGTGAATATTATTATTTTTTATGTGACCTAACTTCTTATTACTATGTTATAATTAACTATATTATGAATGGTTTTAGTAAGATTTATCCTAATTCTACCGAAATTTGGGCAGCATAACGGCTGTAATTGGACGTTCCCAAAAATTTTACAAGTGCCTAAAATAACAAACAAAACAGATAAACAATACAAAATTAATCCACCCATCCGACCGCAGTACATGTATTCGCAGAACCTACTTCACTACGGATGAATATTTAAGATATTCAAACTCAACTAACATGCATTGATAATTAATTATATATTAAGAAAAAGTTAGTAAAAGTATATACCTATAATTGCAAGCCCAAATACGCTACACACAAAATTATGCCGAACCCCTATAATATAAAGAAATACAACGAAATTACAAAATTAATTATTTCATAACTTATAACTAGTTATAAAAAATTGTAACAAGTTACTTAGTTACTAAATTATACATACATATATATAATCAATTATATCTCACACTATTATCTCAAAAAAATAAAATTATATCACACACTAATTCCATTTTAAAATTTTTATTTCTAAACTATACACACACTAATATATACACACAATATATACACACATTTTATACACACATATTCAATAAAATATAAAAATACATATATATACTATATATTGAGGTTTAAATTTTTACCTAATAATCGCAATCCGATGAGCAATTCCGTCAAAACTCCGGGCACTATACACATACAACACAACATTAATATTACTAACAAAATTAAAAAACCCAAAAAATAATTTACAAAAACCAAAAATAAAACAATGTACATTATAAAAATGAATTGAAACTACATTTATACCTTAAAGGAGGATGAGATACAATTTTTTCTCAACAAAAAATGGTGGCCGGAGTTATATATACCCACTATTTTTGTATAGGTTCGGATGACAGTTATATAGGGAAAAAAATCAAAACTTTTTGGGTGTATAGGATTAAGTATCGAAAATAGAAGATTTTGCAACAGAAATGGGCTAAAATGGTTGAGATATGGAGGAGAAAATGGCTGGCGGAGGGGTGGTTGGCGAGGGTTTTCTCTTCTCTCTGTGGTGGCTGAGCTCTCTGGTTTTCGCGTGAGGGGAAATGAGGAAGACGAACATAGGGTTTGTTTATATAACCCTATGCCGTCGGTTATTATAGAATAACCGACGGCATAGGGTACACGTGTCAAATTTCACGTGTACTCTATGCCGTCGGTTATTATATACCAACCGACGGCATAGGGTTATTTAATAAAACCCTATGTCGTTTATTTCCAAACCGCCTCTAAATGTGATACCCCAATTTTATACTTACGGTTTTTATAAAAAAACCGCCTCTAAAGGTAAATTTTCAATAGGCGGGTATTTTCAGACCCTTTAGCTTTCCTTTTTATAAAATGGGTTAAAAAAAGGGAAGCTAAAGGCCCATATTGTAGTAGTGTCTAAATATTTAATGTATTACGTCTCTTTTATGAAGTCTATTTATATAATATGCCAAATATCATATACTTTTTTTTTTTGTGGTTGAAGATGCATGATAAATGAGTTTAAAGGTCATGTTATTGTTCTTCAATCACTCAAATCTTCTTGCTTTTTTATTTTAATAAAATAAATAGCTTTGGTTATATAAATATATATTGATAATTTTACCCCTCAAAAAAAATATATTGATAATTTTAAATATGTATTCCTAAATATATGATATAGTTAGTTTTATGTGGTTTTTCTATACTTAATTTTTCCATTCACAAATGAATTTATTTATCTCAAGCATTAATGACAAATCTATGTATACAAACCTATGTATGCAAGTGTTAACGAGCTTATTAGAAAGTTATATTGAGATTTTATACACGTATAACATTGATTCTCATAATTTTTTTTTTTAATTATGTGTGCTCAGTTTGCAACAATTATAAATCTCTACAAATTAATCCTTCTTTTTATATAAAAAAAAAAGAGTAAATATTATATTTTAGATTTTGTGTTTTAAAAAATAGGGTCTTTATTTTATCATTTGATAAAAAAGAGAGTAACTTTTGTAAAATTGTCTAAAATAGTATTACCTTATTAAAAAGTAAACTCTATAACATGGCTGATATTTTTTAAAAACAAATTATTATTATTATTATTATTATTATTATTATTATTATTATTATTATTATTGTGATTATTATATAATAACAACAACCTGGGCTGATTTTTTTCTAAAAATCTATCTAAACAAAAAAGAAAGAAAGAAAGAAAAACAATATTTATATAATAATGTCTTTATATGCATAACAAACTATAAAAATGATCACCATAAAAGTAATTATTTTGTGAGGTCCATATAAATAAATTAATAATTAAACAAAAAAACTTAAATATCTACAACTAATTTTTCAAAATCAATTAACTATTCATTTTTCAATTTATAATTATTGTTTACTATAATTTTGAATATAGTGATGAGTAATGACAATGAATACGAATACGAATATAGAACTATAAATGATATGCGAAGATGATAACTTTTTTGAATTTAGTAGTGATTATAAATGAGATACGCAGTAATGACAACTTTGAATAGAGTAATAACTATATACAGTGGTGATAATGACTTTGAATATAACGATAACTACAAATGAAGTATAGTGATAACAATTTTAATTTTTTTTTGTATTCCAATTTACATAGCTAAATATAGTTTTTTCCTTAATTATATTATAATTTCATTAATTGCACCACATAAATTTTATACTTTATAGTTTTCAACACATTTCTAATAAATCACATCTAAGAATACTGATTTTTTATTACAATTTGTTTGGTATCTTTTTTTAATTGTAAATTAAGGTAAGGAAAATAAAAAATTATTAAAGTGAACTGGATTTAATATATATTAATTAAAATTATTTATGATAATTATTTAAATTTCACAATAAAAGTCTATTAAAAATATTTAAATAATTTCTACTAATCTCATATTTATTTCAATTATAAAATCAATATATTCTATTTTTGTAAAACTTATTCTATAAATGAATCTAAACTTTAAATACTACCAGAAAAATTTTAAATTTGATTTTTATTTTATCCTTTCAAAATTTTATACGACTTTATTTATGGGAAAAAAACAGGAATATTCTAAAAAGGGAAAAATATTACAACAATACTGTGGGCCGGCCCAATGAACATTTGTACAGCCCAAAAGGAAAATATTACAAAAATACCACTTGCCCTTACCTTCAGCCGCACGTCACAAACGGAGAGGATGAATGAAGCTCCATCGATGCAGTCGGCCACGCAACCATAATGAAACCAGATCGAACGTAAAACAGCTGTAAATCCCGTCGAATTTCAATAGGAAACGATCAAATCCAACGATCTAAACATAAATTTTTTAAAAAAAAGAGCAGGACAACCGTGGAGAAACTGAAATTCAACATTTGATTTCGGTTTTTATAGTGCAATATCACTCAAACGATCGTCGAAAATTCAGATTGAAGCAATGTAAATCTGTATTGAACAGATCTGGAGCTCCCCCTCAAATCCAAAAAAAAGGTATGAACTGAATTTTTTTTTCAACAATGATACACAGCATTTTTAGTTGCATTCTGGTTGATTCAATGTTGTGCAACAGGCAATTCATATGGTAAAACCAATAAACAAGAACTGATTCTGATTAAGGAAACAAGGGATACTAATAACTTTTTTTTAATTTTTTTTGCGTTGGCTTACAGTTGCATTATCGTTTGAAAATGGTTTAGAAATCATGAAGAAGGGTTATATGACAAGTACCAAGAGCTAGCATATATACAAGGTAAGATGTATGTTAATGGTAGCAAATTAGTTTTATAATAGTTGTAAATCGATCTGATTCGAATAAACATGATGAAAAATGACAATGCGTAATAACTATGTAATTTTGGGGATATAATTGTGGTTTTTCAGTTGGTTTACAGTTGCATAATCATTTAATAATAGTTTCATTACGTTTTTTGCAGGAATTTATTGTGGAAAAGATAGAGGACAGAACAGTTTGAGAAATTGTTAGTTTCCCAAAATTTAAATGAAGTTTCTTAATAGTTTTATTCTCGTTTCTTTGTAGTTTATTAACAACCAAAAAAATGGCAAAATCAGGAATCAGGACAGGAAATACAATGCTTGAACAAAGGAACAGAGATAGAAGTAAGTTTGTACTCTATTTCATAACATAATAAAACCAGTTTTAAAATTCGTTGCCTCGGACTAATAACCATTGCAAAACACAGGAAAGGAAAGACATTCCATTCCTAGTCTTCTACAATGGAAAATTCGATGATCGAATGAATTATGAAAATTATGAAGCCAGTGGACACTACATTTCTGCCAATTGTAACTATGAAAGATTTGCAACAGAAACTCAAAGATGCCCTGGAATGCAACCAAGAAAACACTGTTTTGCAACTGAAATATCAAGTGAAGGAAGGATACCAACCATTGAGGATAAAGGATGATCAAAGCCTGCATTTCTACATACAACTCAAACTGAAAGACCCCGACTTCACAACATACCCAATGTGTGTGAATGTCATCAACAACCCAACAACAACCATCGATGCAACATTCTTTGGAAATGACAATTCATTAATTACACATAGAAGCGCCTTCCAACCAATCGAATACAATGCAGCAACAACAGAAGACTCAACAAATCAACAACATATAATTGAAGCAAGAGTACTGGAATTTGGGGAAGAAAGTTTTGACTTCATGGACTATGCAAAACTTGTGGCAGAGGAAATGGTTGAGCAATTGGAAAACAACAAAAAAGGAACCGTAAATCACAGATTATGACGAACTACTAATCACGGATCCGCATCATCCAAATAGAAGAAGCACAAATATACAAAGACAAAGAAACACCGCGAGTGTGCTTGGTTTCTATGCAATTAGGAACAACTTCCAATTCAGAGTTAAAAAATCATGTGCAAGAACATACAAGATTTGTTGTTTGGATCCAAAATGCAAGTGGGCACTAACAGCATCCAGAAACGGGCCAACAAAGTCATTCATCATTCGAAAGTACGACAGAAAGGTGATACACACTTGTGATCTAAACATCAGATTTGCCGACAAGAGACAAGCTACAACGAAATTGATTGGAAACTACATCAAGCCACGGTTCACCAACATAAAAACAACTCAAACGCCACAAGACATCAGAGGAGAAATGAAACACAAGTATGGGGTCAGAATGAACTACATGAAAGCATGGAGAAGCAAAGAGCACGCGCAAGAAGAATTACGAGGAAAAGCCAACGAATCATACAGGTTGCTGCCCGGTTTTTTGCACATGTTGCAAAAAACTAATCCCGGAACAATAGTGCACATGGAAACAGAGGATGACAACAGCTTCAAGTACTTGTTTGTCGCACTGGATGCATCAATAAAAGGATGGAAGAAATGCAAACCTATAATAGTTGTTGACGGAACTTTCCTTAAATCAACATATGGAGGTACACTGCTCTCTGCTTGTACACAGGATGCAAATGGGCACATTTTTCCACTAGCTTTTTCTGTTGTGGATTCAGAAAACAACAACTCATGGCAATGGTTTTTCACAAAAGTGAGAGAAACATATGGGATTAGAGAGGATCAGTGCTTGATCTCAGATAGACATGAGAGCATAAGTAAGGCAGCTTGTCAAGTATTTCCAGAAATCACACATTGCTATTGTGTATACCACCTGTTAAGCAACCTAAAAGCAACCTTCAAGAAGAATGCAAGCAAGCTGGATAAACCATTCTTCGCTGCAGCCAGAGCATACACAGAGAGGAAATTTGAATACCATATGAGCGAGTTGGACAGCTTGGACATCCGTGTAAGACCATATTTACAACAAGTTGGATACCACAAATGGTCAAGATACCACTGCAAAAACAACAGGTATTCAACTATGACTTCAAACATTGCTAAATCTCTAAATGCAGCAAACTTGGCAGCTAGAGAGCTACCAATCACAACACTGATGGAGTCATTGAGAGCATTGATTCAACAATGGACATACACAAACAGGAAAAAAGCACAGAAAACAACAACATTTTTAACACCTACAGCAGAAAAGAAATTAGTCGACAACTTTGTGGAATCATTGACAGAAAATGTAATGACATGTTAAATATTTTAGTTGCATTTTAGTTTCTTTATAGTTTGTTTTTCGTTGTTATACATATTAACAGTTTTACACTTAATCCGCAGGTAAAACCAATAAACGAGACCATGTTCGAAGTCATTGAACTAACCAGATCATGGGTCATCAACCTCAAGGAGAAAACATGCGGTTGCAACGATTCCAACTTGATGAGTTACCGTGTGCTCATGCGCTTGCTGTTATAAAAGAGATGAACTTGAATGTTTACAACTACTGTTCGGGTTATTACACCACGCGAACATGGCTTGAAACATACAGCGGCTCAACATATCCGGTACACAATCACACAACTTGGGATGTGCCACAAAACATAAAAGATATCATTGTTCTGCCACCAAACCAAAAAATAAGATCTGGAAGACCAAGGAAACGAAGGTTTTTATCTGAATGGGATACAAAAAAACATAACAGGTGCGGCAAATGTGGACAACACGGACACAATCGAAAGACATGCAACAATCAAGCAATAAAATAGATACATATGAAATATTTGAATTGTTTAATTTTGTGTGCAAATTCAAACAGGTTGATCTGTGATGCTCTAAATACATGGGATTTCATTTTTATGAAATTTGAAACAGTTTTTTAATAGTTTCAAAATCGTTTTGTTACAGTTGCGACCCTTTGTAAAATATTAAGTACCGGAATGACTTATTCTTTACAGTTTTAAAGGCAGTCAGTCAATAATTGATAAAACATAACTTGAATAAGGGAAAAGAGTTAATGGAATACGAAGAATAAATATACATTCATAGCACTATTTAGGAAAAATGAAAACATAGTTTGTATTTAGTTGGTTAATAGTTTCTCCATAGTTGTGCGACCGTATATAAGAACTTGAACAATTAAAAAAATACACAACTTTGGGAAATACAAACCTATACAATAAAGATATTATAAGGAGTGAATGTCAAATATCCTAAAAGTTTTAAACCAGCTACATAGTATAAAATCAAATATAATACCTACATTGAAACAACAACACTAAAACTTGTCAAGTAAATAGATTCAACAAATAACATAATAGAGCCACCAAATTAAAAGATCCTATTTCTTCAATTTAGATGCCTTAGAAGACTTGGTTTGCTTCTCATCCTCGCTGTCAATACTTTCGTCAATTTTCCTTTGTCCGTACGAGTAGAAAAGTGAAGCAAGTCGGGTTCGATAAACTTCGATGTCAAAGTCTGCAGGGACATCCTTTCCGTGTATAAAGAATTCAGCAAAGGCAGCAACATATGCTCCACAATCACTGTTAAAAAACATAGAGAAAAAATAAACAGATTAGAAACTAAAAAACAACATAAAAAAAGAAACTTAAAAGAAACAACTTTCACTTCTTCTGCAAAGGACGCTTGAGACCCGCACTAAGCTCCACGATTCTGAATGGAGCTGTAGGGTCAGAAACTGAGGCAGGAACTTGTGCTCTATTCTTCCAGAACCCAAGTAAATCGAAAAACAAAGGCAGCAACACGGAATAAGCCTTCATCGCATTCCTAGCTGCGGCATTCATCTTCGCGGTTCTCAAAGAATTGTACAGAAATAACGTCCTTTCGTGCACGTCAAGACGCCCAAAAACCCAATGACTTTCCCTTCTTAAATTGATGATGAAAAGCACGTGATCGGCTTCATACCAAGGCTTGGAACAGGGAATGCGCATACCTCGGATGTAATGCGCAATTGGGTGGGCAGCGTGAATGTGTGACATCTTAGTCTTCATTGACTTGGCCTTGTTAAATTTGTGGTACAATGCTTGGATGGAATCATCAAAAAGACAATCAGTAGTTGCGAAATTCAACGTCACAGCGGAAGAATACTTACCTTTTTTCCGAAGGTAATAGAATATGGTGTTCATATGCTGAGAAAAAAAAACAACACAGAAACACAAATGAAAAGGTTTAACAACTGTAAAAAACTGAAATGTAGTATCAAAACTAAAAAACATTTATAAAGAAACTAAAAACAAACTACCATAAGTACAATATAAATTGGAAACTTTACCGAGTCGTTCATAAACATGTCGCATGTGGCCAAATGGTAAAACCAAGTTTTATCCTCAACATAATCAACACCTAGCCTAAAACCCGGGGTAAATTTCTTTGCGCCGTCTTCATAACAATTATAATGCCTACAACAACAAAAAAACAGCAAAAAAATAGCATTAAAACAGGAATAAAACTGGAAAAAAAATAATACAAAAACAGATTTAATAAAAAACAGTCACCTGGGATGTTTAAGCAATCCTTCACCAATCCAAGAGTCAAATTTTGCCTCAATCTCGGTAGATACGGGATCAGCAAAAGCATCATTAAGAGCATAAAGGCCCTTCACATAAGTCACCATTTTGAAATCCCTATCATCCCCAGCTGATTGAGAACCTGAGGACATAAGCTCCATTGGAGTGCTCCCAACATCAGCAGACCCGAAATCAACAAATGGAGATTTCAAGGCCGGAGCACGCTTCCTCTTATCCAACAGAGGTGTATCAGAGACAGTATCCTCAGTTTCTTCATCAGTATGAAGGGCATCTGACTTTTCACCAACAACATCTGGATTGGGTGCGGGGACCTAAAAAATAAAGAATGCATTAAAACAGTTGCAAAACATACTAGAAACTAATGAGCAACCAAAAAGAAACCTAGTTTTTTTGAAAACAATTAAAAGTAAACTTACATTGATTTTAGCAACAGCCTCCAAGCCAGCCAACACAACTTGATCATCATCTATTACAAGCTGGCTCAACCCATCAAAGAAATCGTCCCCCTTCAATCGAGACTCATCGCCCTTCGGCTTCTCAACATCCTTAACATTTTTATCACTCCCTCCAACATCCTCAGAAGGATTCACATCAGCAGAAGGAACAGCAGTAACAGCCTTGTCAGCATCATCAGCATCCCCACCAACTTTAACCAACTCACCACCATCGTCGGAGTCGGAATCAATATTTTCTGGATCAGGCAATTGCTTCTCATCATCCTCGGCATCATCATCATCATCATCATCATCAGCATCATCATCAGAATCTTGAGTTACTAATTCATCCGATGACTTTCCCTGTATCAACCAACATAAATGAAACTTAAATAAAACAGTAAAGAAACTATACAAAAAAAAATATAAAAAAACCTAAACAATAAAATAAGAATAAATACCTCGTCAGAAGGACGACGATGAATGGCATTAACCTTCTCTTGGATATCCTTAATTACAGTCATTACGGATTTGAAATTAAAATCAACAAAACACCTCAACGAAATGAAGTCCTCGGCCAATGATGATTGATTCGAACTGAGCATCTCCAGCTTAGATTTCATCCAATCAATATCTGCTGAATCAGACTTCTTTGAAGATGAGCCACCCTCGAAGGATTGCTTCGCTACACCACGTTCATCAATAGATTCATCGAGAAATAGACCGTCAAGTTGAAGCTGCTGCCTCTCTTCATCAGTAGGACGCATGTTTTTTATCTTCAACTGAACAGCATAATCAAACATAATATGAAAAAAAAATTAAAACAATTGGAAAAACCAAAAAACAACAACATATATAAAACTGAAAAGAAACAGGAAAAAAACAGTAAAGAAACTGTAAAGTACCTTCTCCAAAGGTAAATCAAAAATCTTGCCCTTCAAGTCTCGAAGGGTTGGATTTTTGGTGACGATGGTGTTGCTCCAGTTCAGAATCCTGAGAATAGAAGATGAAACTCTCTTACAGAAAGAGTTCACCATTGCAGGACAGCATTCATAAAACCAAACAGTGAAAACCCAAGGACATCCCAATGCCCTATACCAGCCATCATATTGGCCTCCCTTCTCTGCCTTTCTATTTTTCATAATGATCCCATGCTCAATCCTACCTTTGAATGAGTCAATTGTCAATTCAAATGATTCCCTACCCCAACAATACTCATCCCACCGACCGCTATCAACTACATCTAGAACAAACCTAGACACTTCTTTGTCAGGAGTATTGCTAAGAAGAAAACACTGAATGAAATACAAAACAGCCATTTTCAAACCAATAGACTCATCCAAACCCCACCGACTACCCAAAAAAGCATCCTCGATGGCTTTGTTGTCAATAGTTTTTACACCACGGAAACATGTTTCTACCAATTGATTTGTTTCCTGTGAAAACAACAACTTGTTGCAATCACCGAAACAATCTAAACCAGAAATCAGGTAAAATTCTTCGGCACTAAACCGTATGCAACGGCCAGCAACCTTAGCCCAAAACTCCTTAGGATTAGGCTGTAAAACTTCCCTTAGTAATAAACTATGAACGACTTGTGGATGAAAAACAAACTCAGGCATATCCAGAAAATGCCCAAACTGAGTTTGACGAAACAAAGAAAGCAAATTAACAGATAAAGTGTTTTTAATATTATTTATCACAGAATAAACACTGGTGCATACACACTTAGATCTGTAAAAATCAGAAGGACTAAATTTACAGTCCCAAACCTGCAACATAACAAAAAAGGGCCAAGATAAATTATAAATCCTGAATAAAACAGTATGAAAACTGTAATACAACTACAAACAAACTAAAAACAAACTATCAATGGCAAACAACTACACAGAAAATAACAGCAAAGACCTTAAATCGTTTGGAAACATAAAAAAAACAGTAAACAACTAACCCTAAAAGAAATCGAAAAATGCAGTATAAAAAGAACAACAAAACTATATTAAAACAACAAACAAACTAAAAAACATATACAACTATAGAAAAATATAGAGCAAAGATTTGAAAATCGTTTTGAAATCTAAAATATAACAGCAAACAACTAAACCTAATGAAAATCGAAAACACATCAAAACATACCAAAAGAATAAAACTATTAAAAAACTGAAAAGAAACTACCGAAGAATGATTGAAAACACCAAAAACGAAAACAAAACACATAACCTGTAAGCACAAAAAAACACTGAAAATAAAGAAAACAAAACAAAATTAAAGAACAACACCCAGACCAGAATCAAATGAAATGATCAAAAGCAACAATAAATAACTAAAAAATTTAAAAACATAAAACAAAATGCGCAAATGAAACCCTAAAATCACACAAAGCATAATGAACATGAAAACGCCAAAATCTGGGTAAAGCATAAATGGAAGAAAGGGGGAAACGAAAATAAAACTAAAAACCAACCTCAGTCCGATCTTCAGCATGTGTAATAGATTTTTGAAATTTTTTCCCAGAAATTTCTGGAAGCGTGGGCTCCTCCAAGTTCAGCTTCGATTTCTTCGAAGAATGGGGTCTCACACGCTTCGGCATGGGAGCTTCAAAATCAGAATCAAAATCATCAATGATTGGGCGTTTACCCTTGGATTTGTTGGCCAAAGATTTCTTGCCCATTTTTGATTTCTTTTTGAGAACTGGAGAAGGGGATGAAGATGACCGAGTGATTGCCATGGTATAAATAAGATTGAAAAAAAATGAAACAGAGAGGGAAAAACAGTTGCTAAATCGTGGGCTAAGAGGAAGTTGAAAATTCGTGGATGAACCAAAAATAAGAGGGAAAAACGTGATAAATTATGGGTGGTTAATGGAGGTTACTTGAATTCAAAATGAACTTAGAGAACAGAAATGAAGAATAGAAAATGAAATGAAAACAAAATGAAAAAAGAGAGGGAAGAGAGTATGATTTGATTGATGATGCATGGGGAGAGCACACGTGTATGCATGGTATGATGAGTAAGTGGTAAATGTGTAATAAAAATAAGTTTGTAAGTAGAAATGTAGTAATAGGCGTGTGAGGGTGATTATGTAATAAAGTGTGTAAAAGGATTTTTCATGTAAAAATTTCTTTATTTATTAATAATAACTCAATAAAATAAAACAAAATATTTAAACTATAACACGAAATTAAATATTTAAAACCAACCGCACGAAGGGCGGCTATATTGCCTAGTTAAGTTAATAAATGTCCATTTTTTAAAAAAAATTAACAAAATGTCCATTCAGTTAAAAATTTGATGATAAAATTACAATTATAACCTTGAATAATTAAATGTTTTGTATATTTATTTTGCACAATAGTATATCGTTTTTATGTGCAATAATATATTAAAAAAACTTGAAAGATAATATATATATATATTTTGAAATAACTGAAAGGTAGTATATTAGTTTAAGATTGTAATATATTATTTTAATGTGCTATGGTATATAATGAACGAACGACGGAAATTAAAAAATGTGGAATATTAGTTTAAATTTGAGGTATAGATGTATTTCACTTTAGAAATATTGTCTTTATGTTCATTAGTATATCATGAAGGAAAGAAAAAGAAAGAAAAACATGTGGAATATTAAATTAAGTTTTTGGTATATATATATATATATATTTTTTCTAATATACTGGTGGTATATTAATTATTCACTATAGTATTTATGCTTATGATTGCAAAATATAGTTTTTATATGCTATTTTATATCGTGGAAAAAAAATCATTTAATAGTATATTAGTTTAAGTTTATGGTATATTTATATTGGTCAAAGGTATATCGTTTGTATGTGATATGTATATCGTGAAGGATAGAAAGAAAAAACTATTAAATATTAATTTAAGTATGAGGTATAGTTATATTTGACTGAGATATATTGATTTTATGTCCATTGGTATTTCATGAAGGAAAGAACAAGAAAAAAAAAACTTGTGAAATATTAAATTAAGTTTTTAGTATATTTTTTTTTTCACTATGCTGGTGGTATATTAATTTTTTACTATGGTATATTTGCTTATGATTGTGGTATAAGTTTTTGTATGCTATTGTATATTGTAGAAAACAATTCATTTAATAGTATATTAGTTTAAGTTTGTGATATATGTATATTAGTTTAAGGTATATTGTTTGTATATTATACGATATATTAATAAAAAAAACTAATTATATGCTTGAATAACATATTAGACAGCAACAACAATAGCAAAATCTAAAAGAATAAAACGTATAGTACATTTTATACAATGAAAAAATAGTTGACAAAAATTCAGTAGAGAGGTTTTGATCTATTGTTTTTCATAATTTCTATTAAAGGAATAAAACATATAATACCTTTTATATAATGAAGAGGGTATTTTAGGTATTAAAAAGTAAAAAAAGACATTTGCTTTATTATTTTAAAAGGGGGACATTAATTATCTATAAAGTTAGAAATAGGGCCATTCTTTCATTTCTCATCTTAAATCTGGGCAGTCCTGTTGCTGTTTCACTTTCATTGTTTGTTAAGTTAGTTTGCCCAGTGTTAGCAACCAAACGATATTGCATAAAAAAAACTGCAATTGTATTAAGAGATTTTAAAATTGTAAAAAATACACCATAAAAATATAATATGGTGCAGTGCGATTTTAACAGTTTACACTATCATTATTATCAAATATTATAATAAAAATTCAAAAATCAATCTAATAAATTTTTAACAATACAAAAGAAAAAATAATTAAAATTTTAACAACATAACTGTTCACGGTCAGAACTCGTTAACGATATAGATAACTATTTCAACTAATAATATTGATAAACTTTAATGGAACTTTGACTTTAATGCCAAGAAAAGAATTTAGAATCTTTAAAGTGTTTGAAAGTTGTATCTCATAAATTTTCTTTCAATGATACAAGTTTTTCCCTCTAGAAAATCCCCCTACAATGGATGGGAGAGTCTAATTTATAGCCAGCTCCTTTTCTTTACCCCTTCAGGTTCCCCCATGCACCCTATGACCAGTTGCTTTCACCTATTATTACATTGTCCCCTAATCAACCTGCTGTGTCTAGAATCCTAAATTACACTAAAAAAGCTCCTTTCATTTTGTACCTCGAATGAACCAAAATTTGTTCTTGTTATATAAGCAAGTTGAACTGTCGTTATCCCCCTGACACCTTCTCAGTAATTCTGCCGATGTCAGAGAGGAAAGGCAGATGGGCGGAGCCCTGAGACTGTGTACACGGGTGCAGGGCTGGCTAGGCGCGCGGGCAGGCTGGGTGCGGGCATGCTAACTAGCCAGCTAGCTGCTGGGCGAGTAGGTTAGTTGGAAATTTAATTTGGCCTGTAATGCCGGGCGGCGGGGCCCCGCTTTTGCCCTCTGTGCGGAAGCTGAGCGCGGAGTAGGCCAGGCCCCGGGCACGTGAGCAGGCTATCCGCAGGATGGTTGGGCGCGCGGGTAGCATGGAGCTCCCCTTTGCGAACTTTTCAGGCATAACACTAATGACTCTAAATATTACACTTAGTAATCTTTTGGGGTCAACACTTGCCCCCTAGTCTATAAGAATTCTTTAAGTGTTCTTGTAGACTAAGTTTGACGAGCTTTTATCTTGACGACTTAATTTTTCCTCTCTTCTTCCTTTTGTTACCCTTCGCGAGTGGCGTAGGCCTTATGATTTATCTTAGCCCCTTTTGAAGTTTGTGTTTACCGTAATGAAGGAGTTTTAGCTCGTTGAGCTTTCTCAACCTTTTATGGGTCACTCGTCGGGTATAAGGGAGCTTATGTCTCCTTAGGTCACATATGACCTTTTTATAAATTTAAGACCGTATTGGGAGAACTTGTGGCTTTTTATGTAGCGTTCATCCCTTTACGTTGCATTTGTGGTACTTAGAGCACATTTCGAGTGTTAGAAGATCGGTACTCCTTTTAGAGAGGCGTCCCTCTCAGAGTCGTATCCGATTCTTCTTTTCCTTTTAATATTTTAAGGGAGATGATGGTTCCATGAACCGACTCGACCTTTTGTTTTCAATGTTTTTAATGAGAATGATGGTTCCATGAACCGACTCAACCTTTTGTTGTTGACATGTTTAAGGGAGATGATGGTTCCGTGAATTGACTCGACCTTTTGCTTATTTAACTTTTATTCGTTTCCTTGCACATGCTTCAGGGCTAACTTTGAAGAGGCTCCTCCTCATCATTGTGAGGGCCCTTTCTTGTTGAACTACCTTCAGGCTTGTACTCTCTTCCTTGACCGTTGGGTGTAGTCCATCCTTGCAGTCCTAAGAGTTTTTTTTTTTATTTTTTTTTTTTTTGTTGCTAGGAGCACTTTCCTATTGAAAATATTTTATCAGGATCTAGATTTACTAACAAGTATGTTCCATTAACATCATAATATGAATTTCTAATACAATGAAATAAACACATAAGGGTTTAAGAAAAACCTTACATTGGTTGCAGCAGAATATAATGACTCCTTCCGTTCAGATATCTAGCCCTTGATTCCTTTCTGTAGCAAAGCATTATCAAGATCTGAACCTAGATCTCTTTCTCTCCTTCTTGAGCCCGATTCTCCTTCCGTGCTTATGGAACTATATTATTATATAGTATGCCTGTGTTATCTTTTTCAAGTGTGTTCTGACATGTTGGCGCGGTATAGTCACAACTCGGTATTTCGGGCCCAAAATGCAATTTGTATTTTTTATTACTGGCATTTTATTTATTAACGAGAAATCTGAAAATTAGTTTAGTTTAAATTTTTGTGAAATGACTTAAATGCCCTTAAGTGTTTATGTTTGTGCATTTTGGCCCTAGGGGCAAAATGGTCTTTTTGACCCTTGAATTATGTTTAATAAAAGAAATAATTTTTTTAGAAATTGAAAGGAATTTTCTGATTTTTGCCTCCCCCTTACCCGAACGCGCTCTCTCTCTCTCTCTCTCTCTCTCTCTCTCTCTCTCTCTCTCTCTCTCTCTCTCTCTCTCTCTCTCTCTCTCTCTCTCTCTCTCTCTCTCTCTCTCTCTCTAAACCTAGTTCAAAATTGAGAAAAATTGCTTGGGAGCTTGCTTAAATCAGGCTTGATTGTTGTGAAGTTGTTTTTGGAGGCTTGGAGCTTGAGTGTGAAGGAATTGAGGCAGTTTTTACAGCTTTAATTTTGGTTGTTGTTGTTGAATTTAATGGTTGAATTCATGAAATAGGTATATGATAATCTTGAGTTGCATGTGGATGTTCTGTTGTTGATTTAAGCATATTTGCTTTTGAACTACTTTTAGGTCAGGGTAATACGTACATTTTGGGAACACGGTAGTGCAATTGAGTGGGAGCGCTAGCATAAACATGGAATCTATAGCTTCTATCTGGCGAATAGTAAGCAAAGGATGATCTCCTTCGAGCTTGACCAAACGAACATAAATGGTGGAGTACTCATTTCACATAAGCTGAAATATCATTTGTACGGGGTCAAGTGTTTTAAGGATAAAATACATTGTAGGGTGTAACGGTAATTTAATCCCTTTACAGTGTAGATCATTCATATAGAGGATCAGTGATCAAATTAGGATTATAACAATGGATAACTAATGATGTGTCTATATGGTGGAACATATAGAGCATTCTATATAACTGAGAGTGCAATTCTAAGTTCTATGCGTGGATTCAACGAAGAATTAATAAGTAAGTGAATTTTAGTAATAAATTCTTGATCTGCTTATTGGAAGCTCGGTTATATAGACCCATGGTCCCCGCACTAGTTGAGATAATATTGCTTGTAAGACTCATATAATTGGTTTTGATTAATCAATTATAATTCTCAAATTAGACTATGTCTATTTGTGAATATTCACTAAGTAAGGGCGAAATTGTAAAGAAAGAGTTTATAGGGGCATATTTGTTAATTATGATACTTTGTATGGTTTAATTAATAAATATGATAAATGACAATATTATTTAATAATTATTTATAGTTATTAAATAGTTAGAATTGGCATTTAAATGGTTGAATTAGAAAATTGGCGTTTTTGAGAAAATCAGATGCAGAAAAGGTAAAACTGCAAAATTGCAGAAAGTGAGGCCCAAATCCACTAGTATAGGGCCGGCCACTTATGTAGGAAATTTAAACTGATATTTTCATTATTTTAATGCCAAATAATTCAAACCTAACCCTAGTGAAATGCTATAAATAGATAGTGAAGGCTTCAGGAAAATTACACTTTTTCTGACACTTTTGATTTAGAAAAACCTGAGCCTTCTCTCTCCCTATCTGGCCGACCACTCCCTCTCTCTTTCTTCCCTCTCAAATTTCAAAATTCTTAGTGTATGAGTAGTGCCCACACACAGCAAGTGATACCTCAATCATAGTGAGGAAGATCGTGAAGAAAGACTTTCAGCAAGAAGGAGTTTCAGCATCAAAGATTTAGAGAAAGAGATCGAGGTTGAGATATTGATAATGCTCTGCTACAGAAAGGAATCAAGGGCTAGATATCTGAACGGAAGGAGTCATTTAATTCCGCTGCACCCAATGTAAGGTTTTCTAAACTTTATATGTGTTTATTTCATCGTTTTAGAAAGTTCATATTTAGGGTGTTAAACAACATACTTGTGAGCAGATCTAAGATCCTGGTAAAATAAATTCCAACAATGAATATATTTTATGAATGTGGAATCAGGGGGTTAACCCTATTTGTATAAATCCTAAAATTTGTGACTAGGATTACCGGCACCTGGTTAGGAGCACCCGGGGATTTAGAATCTCTTTTATTGTGGGACATCAGATAAGATAGTAGTTAGCACGTAGAGATATGCGCGGTGGCACTTATTTTGGAAATAATATATGTGAGTAATTAGTAACCGGGATTAGGATTATTACCCTAACATGACCGGTTTAATAGCCTATGGTTATTACCCTAGTGATATATGTTGTGTGAATGCTATGCCATGTTAAATATAAGATTATATTGAGATTCAGGGTTATGTGTTCAAGGCATAACCAGGTTGGACTCGGTAACTAGAACCGAGATGAACCGTTCTAAGGCCTTATTGTATTTAGACGTGTGAGCGCAACATGTAGGTCTACGTTACGTAGACATAAATAGGCATGTGAGCGTAACATGCAGGTCTGTGCCATACAAGCATATGAGAATGACATTAAAGTTTATATAGTGTGATAAATATGTTGTTGATATATTATATTGTCTTGCTGGGCTTGGCTCACAGGTGCTCTACTGTGTAGGAAAGGGTAAAGCTGTTTCTGATCAGCCATGAGTATGGGAGGTGGACGGTGCATGTACATATTCGGGCGACACTAGACCAAGCGGGTTGGAGTGTACCAGTGATGCATTTTGTGACTCTATTTTGCCGCCTAGGTCGGCCAGTGAAAAAGGACTTGTAATAGTGTTTTGTAACACATTTTTGGAATCCCGACACATGTAACTTTTAGTTTGTAAAGTTTAAATTATTACAAGTTTATTTTCATTCCATTTGTTATTAAAGTTTAATTTCCGCGCTAATTTTATTAGTAATCCCGTTTTAAGGGATTAGGGTTTCTTAAGTATCTTGGGTAGCGGGCCTAATAGTTAGGGCTTTACAGCATAACTCTAATGACTCTAAATATTACGCTTAGTAATCTTTGGTGGTCAACAATGACATATATATTAATCATCAAGTCATTATATTGAATTATCTATAAGAAAAAATAATATAATATACACATATATTACATATATTTGTTCTTATATGAAAAATAAAATAAAAAATTATTATAAAAATTCATAATTTTGTAACATATAGTGTGGTGCAGTTTGAACTGCCATTATTAGTTTCAAAATAGCAATCTGCACCGCAAATGATTTCAAATTATTTTTTTATGTGGTGTGGTGCGGTGTAGGTAGTTTGTGTGGTGTAGGCGATTTGATGAACACCTCTACTATAGGAACACACTTATCAGTTGACTTGGAAACTGTTGACTGTGGATTTCGCCTACCGATGCAGAGTTTGACTAGGATCGTTGCTTATGACTGCCTCATGAGGAACGATAATAAATGTAAAAAACACACGGATTTATAGAAGTTAGACCCCTTTTATTTATGTAATGACATACTTCCCTTTTAGTTGTATTCATTCTTGAGATAATACCAAGCATATTATAGGCTAAGACCTTGTAATTTCTAGCTAGGCTCTTTTCAGCATTACAAAATGTTTGCCAGGTGAGAAGTATGACTTATTACTATAGTACTTTTGAGCGTACTTGCATCGTAAGTTCTAAGTATGGATCTTGCCCTTTATATAGTAGTAGGACTTACAAGCTGTACATAGAGATATCCCTTGAAAATAGGGAAGTTGCAACGTATATGTGAAATACAAAGTAAATAAATAATTAATCCCTATGGAATAGGGTTGTTATTTGTTGACGGAGAGTCCCTATCTTTGTGGGATATTTGAACAGATCCGAAGTTGTGGGAATGCTGAAGGCGAGTTGGAAGGCTTGTGAGAAAAACACAAGTGTTGGTGTGTTTCTACACCTTTGGTCGGCCAGTCTTGTTGAAGGCTGCCCGGTGCTTGGAAGCTAGCACTCTTGGTCAGCCAGCTATAGGTCCGGCAAAGACCTTGCTGGTAGGGTCATGGATTCCATTTTGCTTGTGTGCACCGTCCAGCATAAAATCTCAGAGGTTGAGAGGCTACTCAGCACTAATCTTGGCAGGTTAGTATTTACTTTCTTAAATATATTTTCTTTTTTTTTTTGCCATGTGGAGAGCCACATTAGGTGGAAAAAAATTGGGATAATATTTTCCCCCAAGTCCCTATCTGAATGTCTGGTCGGGTAGGGACTTTTTGCTCTGTCTTGTATAGCTGCTCTTTACCGTGCAGGTATGCACAACCAAATGTTAGCCTCTTCTCACTTTTTCATTCTTTAAGCTTCTGCCATTGTTGAGTTTCAAGCTTTTAAACTCTTGATTCTCATTTCTTAGGATTATAATCTATTTAGGACTCAGGCCGGTGCTTTGGTTTAGTTAGAGACCTTGCCCAGTGCTTAGACCTATCCAAAGCTCTTGCCCAGTACTTAGATCCCTTTCAGGAACTTTGTCTGGTTCTTCTCAGACTGCACAGTTCTTGTATGGCCCTAGCCTTATGCATTTGAACCAACTTTTTTGTTCTTGCATGGCTCTTAGGCCTTTTGCATTTGAACAAATGACCGGCCCGACAATCTTTTTTTTTGTTCTTGTATGGCCTTAAGGCCTTTTATTTTTGAGCAAATGATCGGTGAGGCTGTCTTTAATCTTAGCTTTATCTTCCTTAGGTTCTGAACATGTAGCTGATTGGGAGCCTTTAATTACAGGTTTATGCATTTTATGTTCACCTTGAAGCATGCCATTTGCACATACTTAGCTGTTAATTTCTGACTTTGCCGAAGCTTCAATTTTTTTTTTGCCTAAGTATATTTGTGCTTGTTAGATGATGTGTGTGGGTGTGTCCCAAGTATCGAGTAGACTTATGGTCTCTTAGTCACTTGCAATTCACCAAGTATATAGATCATTTGCATCTGTATTTTCTTGGGAGAACCATTTTACACACACGTTGAACTAAAAATAAGAATTAACTTTAAAAAGCTAAATTGTTAGCAAGTTATTTAATACAATTTGAACTGGAGAAAAAAAAAATTTCATTAATTGGTTTAAAATATGTGTTGTTGCTATGCAACATGTATTTTTTGTGTAATAAAAGCTTACAAATCAAAGTCTGCCTTTAAAACCACGTTTTGGCTACTCCTGCACGGAATACCGGTGAGACGTTATAAGAACCACTACTGAAGAGTAGTGTTTTGTACAAGTGGGCTACTGGTAGTACTTTTTGAGATGTTCTCCGTTCCAATATCTTGGTAGGAAAGCCAATTCCATCTTCTCATTGTACCGGCCAAGTTTGTAAACACCTTTGCTTGTAATTTCTGTCATTTGGTACGGTCCTTCCTAGTTAGGTTCAAACACTCTTGCTACAAAATCTTTAGCATTCAGGAATACTCTTCACAGTAGTAAGTCTCCTACAAAGAATTTCCTCTCCTTGACTTGCTTATTGAAGTACTCAACAACTTTTTTGCTTATAGGAATGTAGTTTTAAGTTGGCTTGGTCTCTTCTTTCTTCTATTTCATCAATGGATTTTGCTAACAAAGTGTGGTTTGTTCCTTGGCCATAGGTTATCCTCCTGTGAGACGGTGATTTCAATTCAATGGGCAGAATTGTTTCATAGCCATAGGCTAATGCAAAGGGTGTCTGTCTAGTGGCTGTCTTCTCAGTAGTCCTGTGTGACCAAAGTACCTCTGGGAGGAGGTCAGGCCAACTGTCTTTTACCTCTTCTAGACACTTTTTCATAGTGTCTTTGAGGGTCTTGTTTATAGCCTCTACATGCCCATTTTCTTGAGGGTGTGCAACTTCGGAAAAGCTTTTAATAATGTCGTGTCTAATACAGAAGTCAGTGAATATGTTGTTATCAAACTAATTCCCATTGTTATATATAATCTTCTGAGAGAGTCCGAAATGACATATGATGTTCTTGACAATAAAGTCGAGGACTTTCTTTGAAGTTATAGTTGCCAATGGCTCAGCTTCTATCCCCTTAGTGAAGTAGTAAACTGCGACTACAACACATTGTACCCCCTCCTTTTCATTTAAGAAGTTGTTCGATCAAGTCTCTACCCCATATAGCAAAAGGGATAAGGAAATTGCATTTGTGCGAGCTCATTTGGTGGAGCTCTTGAAATCTTTTAGAATCTTTGGCACTTGTCACATTTCTTAACTTAGTCCATTGAATCCTCAATCATGGTATGCCAAAAGTACCCTTATTTGAGTATCTTTTCGGAAAGGCTTTGCCCCCAGCGTGATTTCCACAGAAACCTTCATGGACTTCAATTAATAGTCGTTCAACTTCTTCCTTGGTGACACATCTCAGAAGTGGAATTGAGAAGCCACATCTGTACATAACCCCGTCCAAGATGAGGTACCGGGCAGCTTTCCTCCTCATTTTTCTTGCTTCATTCCTATCCTCTAGCAGAACTCTTGTTTTAAGGTACACTGTTATTGGTGTCGTCCATATAGGACTATCATCCAACATGTCTATTTCTTCTAAAATAGTGATGCTTGAAATATCATCCTATCAATCACAAAAAAAATAGTGATGCTTGGATCTTTCGGGAACTAAATGGGCACCATGTTGGCCTTGTCTGTCAAGGTTCTACTAGCTAATCTGGCAAGTGCATCGGCTATTGCGTTTTCTTCTCTGGGGACTTACTAAATGGTGTACCCCTTGAGCTAACTTAACAAGTCTTGAATCTTGCTTAAGTAGGCCATCATTCTTTCTCCTCAGGGAGTGTTCTCACCTAGGACATGGTTAATGATCAGCTGAGAGTTATATGTTGGGGATTATTTTATCAGGATCTAGATTGCAAACATGTATAATTTTTTAACATCCTAAATATGAATTCTCTAAAATAATGTAATAAAACACATATAAAGTTTAGAAAACCTTACATTGGTGACAGCGGAATAATATGTCTTCTTCCACTCAGATCTCTAACCCTTGTTCCTTTCTGTCGCAGAGTAATAACAAGATTTGAGCCCGATTCTCCTTCAAGTGTTGGATTCTTCACAGTCTTCCGCACTATGATTGAGTACTTGACTTGATATGAGTGGGCATGTACTCTATCACTATAGGCTCAAAAATTATGAAGAGGAAGACATGGGATTTCGAAATACTATAGGAATGAGGCTCTCAAAATCTAGTTGTCTGAAAAAGTTAGAAAACTAGGTTATTAGGTTGGATGAGAATGAGAGCCATCTTATTTCTTATATAGGATTTCTCCTAGGGTTAGATTTAAATTGGCAAAAAATTCTCCTTAAGTGGTCGGTCATACAATGGGTCTTACTAGTTAGAATTTTGCTATTTTATTCAATAACTTATCTTTTCTTTCACTAATGTCATATTTTTCAATTTTAATTCTTTAAATGTCAAAAATATTTATTTAATAATTATAATTAATTATCAAATAAAATTATCATTTAACTTATTTATTAATTACAGTTAATAAAGTCTCTTAATTAACAAATAAACCTTAAACCTCTTTTCTTCACAATTAAGCCCTTGCTTAGTGAAAATTCATAAATAAGATATAATCTAATTTTAGAATTATAATTGATTAATTAAAAACTATTAACTAAGTCTACAAATATATTATCTCTACTAGTGTGGGGACCATGGGCCTATATAATTAAGCTTCTAATAAGCAGATCTAGAATTTACTAAGTAAATTCTATAACTTATTAATTCCTCCTTGCGCCACTATAGATTTGAAATTGCACTCTTAATTATATAGAACGCTTTATATGTTCCAAGATATAGATACACTATGAATTACCTATTGTTCTAATCCAAATAATCAAAGATCCTCTATAGATGATTTACATCGAGTAGGGATAAATTTACCGTTCTACCCCTCAATATATTAATCCTTAGAACACTTAGCTTCTTATTTATGATATTTTAGTAAACTAATATAATTACTGAAATAAGAGTTCTTCCATTTATCTCTATCAAGCCTAGCTCGAAGGAAATCACAATTTCACTTCTATATCTAGATAGAAGTTATAGATTCCATATCTATAATTAGCGCTCTCACTCAATTGTACTATCATGTTCTCAAGATGTATGTGTTGCCCGAACCAATTGTTAAGCTTTAACAAACAACTCTAAGAACATAATAACACTCTTGAAATTGAACCTAACCATATCAAGATTAAGATCTTTTTATCTAAGATCAGCCAAGTGATATTGACTTAAAAAGATACAACGATAAGTTTATAATATCTTTACAAAATTCAATATCGGTCCAGTCCAATATATGCTCCATACATCCGATATTAGCATACTTTATCAATACACTAAAAATGAAATAACACTTATCCAAGGTGTAAGTAAACTTTATCGGTTACTATGACATAAAGTTTTGGAGCATATAATGATGATTTTAGTGGGAGCGCAATTTAGTGCAATTTAGTGGGAGCGCTAATCATATATACAGAATCTATAGCTTCTATCTGGACATAGAAGTGAAATGATAATTTCCTTCGAGTTTGGCTTAATAGAGATAAATGGAAGAGATCTTATTTTAGTAATTATATTAGTTTACTGAAATATTATTTATAGGAAGCTAAGTGTTTTAAGGATAAAATACATTGAGGGGTTGAACGGTAAATTTATCCCTACTCAATGTAAATAATCTATAGAGGATCTTTGAATATTGGGATTAGAACCATGGATAATTTCATAGCGTATCTATATCATGGAACTTATAGAGCGCTCTATATAATTAAGAGTGCAATTCCAAATCTAGTGCAAGGAGGAATTAAAAAGTTAGAGAATTTACTTGGTAAATTCTAAATCTACTTATTGGAAGCTTGATTATATAGGCCCATGGTCCCCACAGTAGTTGAGACAATATTGCTTGTAAGACTCAGTTAATTGGTTTTAATTAATCAATTATAATTCTAAAATTAGACTATGTCTTATTTATGAAATTTTAACTAAGTTTGGGCTTGATTGTGAAGAAAAGAATTTTTAGGGTTTATTTGCTAATTAAGATACTTTATTAAGTCTAATTATTAAATAAATTAAATGACAATTTTATTTGATAATTAATTTTAATTATTAAATAAATAGTTTTGACATTTAAAGGATTGAAATTAGAAAATATGGCATTTGTGAAAGAAAAGGATAAATTGTTGAATAAAAATAGCAAAATTCTAATTTAGTGGGGCCCATCTTCTAGTCGGCCACAAGGTGAATTTTTGCCAATTTTTATCATTTTTCAATGCCATATGATTTAAAGAGAAAATTACATTGTATATCCACTTTACTTTACTTGTTTTAATTTTTACGTTTATTTTCATATTATTTAAGATATACTCACTTTTTATAGATGATGTCTCCATTATACCCCTTAAGTTAATGTAAATTATGCACTAGACTTAATTTGAGGGTGAGGGTATATTGGGCAACTCACTCATAAAAGTGGGTACATTTTAATGAAATTTAATTTGAGGGTATTTTTGATTAATTGATACAAAAAAGAGGTATTCCTTAATTTATCCCTAATTTAAATATAACCCTAGGAGAAATCCTATAAAAGGAATAAGATGGTTCTCATTCTATCCACCCTGTTATTCTAGTTTTCTTTCTCTGTCAGACAACTAGAAACCTGAGAACCTCCTTCTATAGAATTCGAACCCTTCTCCCTTCCTCTTCTTCATATTTTTGAGCCTCATAGTGAAAGAGTACATGCTCACCCATAGCAAGTCTAGTACTCAATCATAGTGTGTAAGACCGTGAAGAATCCAACACCACAAGGAGAATTGGGCTCAAATCTTGATAATACTCTGCGACAGAAAGGAACAAGGGTTAGAGATTTAAGTGGAAGGAGACATTTAATTCTGCTGCAATCAATGTAAGGTTTCTTAACTTTATATGTGTTTAATTTTATTATTTTAGAGAATTCATATTTAGGGTGTTAATGAACATGCTTGTTAGTAAATCTAGATCCTGGTAAAATAATCCCCAATAAAAAAAATGCTCGAAACACTTTTTTGAGAACTTTATTGGAAGCAGCCTAGGTTGACATATAGGCTGAGGATATGTTAACCTGGGTGCTGGGCCCAGCGCCAGGTTTCAACTTGAGCGCTGGGTCCCAGTTATGGCCCTTTAGATGTTCCATTTGGTCCCCAAAAATAGTTGAATCATAATATTTTTTGAAGAAAAATGAAGATGCTCAGAAGAGTTCTAAAAAAATATCATCAGAATTGGCCCAGGTTGACAAAATGTCAGCCTAGGCCTTGGGCCAGCCCCAGGTTTCAACATGGGCACTGGGCCTTGCTTTTGGTACCCAGGAAGTATTGTTTCTTCACTGAAAGTACATATTTCCTCATTTTTGATGAAGACAAAGAAGATGAAAAAGTCTAATCATGGATCGAATACTTGGAAGGTGCACAGATTGACAAATTGTCAACTTGGGCGCTGGGGTGCCCAGGACCGGTTGCTCCGGGTGCTAAAAAATGAACTTGCTCCAAATATGATTTTGATGCCTCAAATATGTTTGTAGTATGTATAGTTAATGTTTCCATGCAAAGTTTGGCCCATTTGCACTAAAACGGTCCAGGAAATTAAAACCCTAGTTGAGAATGTCAACATGGGCGCCATGTGAAATCCTATGTGCTCAAGTTGGCTTTCGAGAAGTAAGTTGTGAGTTAGATTCAAGTTATTGAAGTCTAAACTTTCATCTCAGAGCTCCCAACTAGGGTCCCTTGCCAAGTCAACTACTATGACTCAGGTCTACTCAACTCCGTGATGTCATTCTTCTTGCCACGTGTCAAACATTGGTGTCCAGGTCGCCAGGGAAGGTTTCTAAGTTAACATAATCCTAAGTTGATAATAGATTGAAACAAAACTTAATTTTGTGATCCTATAAATAAGATTAAAACAACAATCATGGCATTGAGAATAAAAAATATAACCAATTCAATATATTAGAAACTAACGAAACAACGTTCATCATTGAAATTAAGAATTCATGTCTTGGGTTTTGAGATAACACCTAACGAAAAAGGAACTACTTTGAACTTATATAATGAAAATCATAATAAAAAGTGCAAGATTAAGGAGAAGAAAATAAACAATGATGATGAACAATTGGTGTCACAATCTCCTACTTCTTCTCTTTCTCTCTCTCTCTCTCTGAGTGTCTCCTTCAAAAATGCAGTTTCAAAAGTGCTAAAAATCGAACCCTAAAAGTCCTTTATATATCCCCTCAAAAATCTACAATTTTCTAAGATAAAATTTTAAAACGCTAGAATCGTGTCCTCGCCGCGGCGAGCCTCTCCCTTGGCTGCGGCCACAGCTTCCTCGCCGCGGCAAGCCTTTCTCTTCGCCGCGGCCACAACGCCCTGCAAGCAAGCTTCTCATTTGTTCGTTGCGACGAACCTCTAACCTTCGCTACAGTGCCAAATCTCAAGTTTTGGGACTTCATGGATTTTCAAAACTCTAGGAAAATATTATTTTGGTGAGTTTTTTCATCCTCCAACATCACCTAGTCATAAAAATAATAAATCCATTAATTTTCACTCATAAAATTCAAGTTACTTTCAAAACCTAAAAAATTCATAAAACGATAAAAAAAAATACTAAAAATGTTAAGAAACAACACCCATTAAAATATGAAGAAATTAACAATTTTATAGCTTAAAGTGATCTTATGAATCGTCCAACATGAGTCTATAATTATGATCGAATACATTGCTTTCGTATGGAACGCCAAAAGCAAATAATTGTTGTTTCTGCCTCTCTCTAGACTCAACCCACACACACACAACCACTTTCTTTGGGCGGCTCAACTACCATTTAAGCGAGCCACCACCGGCCACCTATGATAGAGATCCGAGGAACCCACCAAGACCCTGAAGCCGCCAACCTTGGTCATTAGTCACCCTCTCTCTCATGCGCTTACGTTTTAAAACTTGAACTCAAATTTGATTAATTTGAAATTGTACCCTAAACTCAATTATATGAAATTATATGATTAAATTTGAATTTAGAACTCAATATAATCGAATAGATAAAATTTAATTAATATTTAAATTCAAAGTACTATTTGAAGACACATGGTACAAATCTGCCTTTTAAATTAATTGCTGTGAATGTAAAATCATACTATTTATCAGTAGTAGTAGTAGTAGTCATATCATAAGCATAGCCTAGAACCGTCCTTGCGATTACAAGTTCCAATCTCCCATTCTAGTGTTTTAAGAAAAACAAAGTAACAAAGAGCCACAGTGAAATAAGTAAAACAACTGCCGTGGTGACAGCTGATTACACCAATCATATGGTGTTCATATTGACTATAATTACAGTGCTTGTTAGTTATTCACTATAACAGCATCTTCTCATTAATTCGCTTATTCATTTATCGATCTATAGCATCATCATTCTCTTCCTTCTTATCATCTCCTAGCATTGCATTAAGGGCCCCTGAATTTATATCACTATTTAAGTATTCTTCTAATCTACTACGGATATCATCTGGGCAAAAACCACGTTGGTGTAGTAACCCCAAAATCTCATGTGCACCTTTCAGGTTCCCCTCATTTTTCAAGTATTCAAGACATGCACTAAAGGTGGTACGGTTTACCTTCCATCTTGGCCCACCGGTCAAAATGGCTTTCCTCATGCTTTCCACTGCCTTTGCCATCTCACCATCTATACAGCATTGAGTTGAAAGGCACTGCCATAAGCCGGCATCAGGCTCCTTTCCACTACTTGTAAAAAGCCGTTCCACACTAACAAAAGCTTTCTCCAAAAGACCTTTCTTGCAATAAGCACTAATCAGCACACTTGCAATCCTATTGTCAAATAATGTGTTTACAGATTCCCACTCCTCAAAGATTTTCTCCATCCCATCAATGTCATCAAGCTTCACTAGCGAGCTTAACACGGAAAGATATCCAGAGTTATAGACTCTCCCTAAGTTCTTGTAAAGATTCCAAACGCGATAAACTTCATCCTTTCTCCCTGCAGCAGCATATAGTGTGAGGAGGTGTTCATAAGCAATCTTCTTTTCTTTGTTATCAATCACTTGCTCTGATCTCCTAAGCTTCATCCACGCCTTTTCGGGATAGCCAGCTTTCAGGTACCCATTTGCAGCAATGAAATAAGAATGGAAGTCCAACGCTGCTTGATGATCAGTTTCCATCATCAGTAAAAGCTTCTCCATTTCTTCTATGTTTGATGTAACAGCACAAGCATTCAACTGAATGTTTAATGTGAACTTGTCAAACTCGATTCCATTTTGTTTCATCTCTTGTATTAGACTCTTTAGTTTATCATGCTTGCCCATCCGAGAATAGAGGCTTAGCATAACATTATAAGTCAATGCAGTTTCGATGAAGTCCATCTCCTTCATTTTCTGGAAATGGTCCTCTGCTTTTTCTAAGGATTTATTCTCAGCATAACAATTTAACAGAGAGCCATGAATCTTATTAATTCTGGAAGACTCTGGGATGCTATAAAAGTACTCCTCTGCCCTCTCTAGGCCATAAACTTTTGAAATCAAATCCAAACGTATAGCTATGTCTCCGGATGAAGGCCCAAAGTTTGCTTCACTCATCCATTCTGATACCTGAAAAATGACAGTGTCAGATTTATAACTTAAGCTCACAATGTATTACTAGTGACAATGACATGTTTGAATGATTACCCTTTTACAAAGAAAAGTTATTGACCCAAATTTATCATGCCACAAATTCACATATGCAAATGAGGAAATTAAATTTTATCAACTGAAAGTAATACTCAAAAGAATACCACTCTGAAACTCACAGCCATTAGGTCTAGGGTGAAAGATGCACAAGTAAAAACTTTATCAACCAGCACATCTTAAGATACAACCTCAAACATCAATGTTTGTTAAGGCAAGAAGATGGAAACGAGTTAAAGTTAAAGTTAAATTATTAAGGCTGTGTTTGATATGAGTGAAGGAAGGGTAAGATTAAAATATTCTGTATACACTAGAAACCTCCAAGGACAGAAAACCCGAAAACTTAGCATATTGAAAATAATACAAGTACTTAAGCAGCCTCCGAGTAGATACTCTAAACAAAATAGTAGCCTTACTCGTTGACATCATGATATAATTATCTATAATCCTTCTGAGGTAATTTTATATTGAGACTTCATTCTACAAAGCACATTTTCATTTCATTACCGATACGCTATACCTAAGTTTTAAATGTGGAACAAAAAACACAAATATTTTCCCCAAATGGCTATTTTTCTCAAAAGGTTTGCCAATACTTAATTTAAAAGAGTTTGAACTGAATCTGGTGTTCCTCTATTCATAATCGATATGTTTGTCTGGTCCTAAAACAAAAATCATTATTCCAGAAAAAAAAGAAAAGAAAAGAAAGATTCACAATAAAATGATACCTAAGAACAGAAATAAATTCCCATCATTATCTTCACTAAAGAAAACTAAATGAAACTAGACTTAATACAAGTTACAAATATACCTGGAGAGCCTGTGTATAGCGACGGTATTTACGGAGTTGCTTGATGATTTTCTGGAGCTCAGATTGCCTGACATCTCTACCTTCTTCCACCCACTGTTCGAGCACTGGGATCATGGAAATCTTGGGATCACCCAACCGTGAAATCCGATGGTACAGAGAGTTAGTCAAAGGCGAAGATGAGGATATGGCTTCAGTGGAGTAGGAGAGGGAGTGGGTATTGATAACCCTAGAAATGGCAAGAGCAGACCGTAGGTTAGCACCAAAGGGTCTCGTCACGGAACAGTACTGAAAGGATTTTGTAAGGAACCTACTGTCTGTCATCCACATAGATATCTGTAAAGGAAAACACAAAAGGTACATGATAATTAGGTTCAGAGTTGGCAACCCACTACAAAAGCCATACCTGATAAATGCACACTAGTCTCAGAGATGGTATATGCACAAAAGCCACACCTGAATATGATCTGGTAAATGGTTCCTCATGGTTCGAACCAACCAACCCAGTTGTTGCTTGTCAATTCGTCGTCCTTCACGAGTCCATTGTCGGAGAACTGGTGAAACCGACGCCATTGGACAGTGTTGAGTAAGAAGAAGAAGAAGAAGAAGAGAAAGAAGAATGAGGTTTTTCGGGGTTTTAGGCAGAGATGAGCCAAAAACAACTGAGAGCAAATTACACAAATTATATATAAAAAAAAGAATAATTACATATGAAACCATTTTTTGTAAAATATTTACACATTTACGTTCAAAGAATGTTTTTTTATATTTTTACGGTTTTCCAAAAAATAACACGAAAACAACATAAAATTAACAAAAAACAACATAAAAGTAACATCAAAATAACATCAAAATAACAACAAAAAATTAACAACAAATGAACAAAATTTCAACATAAAAAAGACCGTATTTTATGTAAATAAAATCAAAAAAATCGTAAAAATGTTTAAAATTCCGTGAAACTGTATTTTTGTTGTTTTTGTGCATTTGTGAAATTAACCCAAAAAAAAAAAAAATAGAGCAAGTTACTGTGGGTGTTCGAGGTGCGGGTGGTGCCGTTTTTGATTATTTTTTCAACCAACCCACACATGCGATTTTTTCAATTTCCCAAACTGCACCCGCACCGCGAAACTAAAAACTTGCAAAAATTGCATCGCGAAAAATGGTGCGGTGCGGTGTGGTTTATGCAGTTTTTGTAGTTTGGACTATCACTAAATAATTAAGAAATTTTTACATGAAAAATCCATTTTACACAATTTATTACACAATTACTCATACACGCCTATGTCTACATTTTTACTTACAAAGTTGGTTTTATTACACAAATACCACTTAGCCATCATTACATCCATCATCAATCAAATCCTACTCTCTTCCATCTCTTTTTTCATTTTCTATCAATCAATTCATCATTTCACTCTCTTTTTTTATTCTTTTCTTTTTATTTTTAATTTTATTTCAGTTTTTAATTTTTTATTTTTAATTTTATTTCAGCTATTTAATTTTTAATTTTTTTTTCCATAACAATTCTTCTTTTCTTTTTATTTTTAATTTTATTTCATTTTTAATTTTTTATTTTTAATTTTATTTCAGTTTTTAATTTTTTATTTTTAATTTTATTTTCAATTTTTAATTTTTAATTTTTTTTCCATAACAATTCTTCTTTTTTTTTATTTTTAATTTTTAATTGTAAAGCTAGTTTCTTATATATTGTTGCTTAGGTCTAGGATTGACTTCTATCAATCAAGGGAGAACTATATATATACATATATGATATGCACACGTAGTGAAGATTTTTGAGACGTACACAATGATATTATTGTCAACATATATAGTAGATATTAGGAAATTAGGTATACCAATACCAACAGCACCACGATTCTAAGATTTTATTTTTGAAATATCTCAAAATCAGTCTAATATTATTTGTACAAATTAAAAACACGCATGTTAGTGTGTCTAATTAAGTCAATAAAAATCACTATTGAAAGAGTGATGAACATATATAGCATTGCTATTGAAAAAACTGATGATATACAACATTCACGTGCAACAATATTAGAGAAAAGTGTGCAGAGATTTCATTGTCAACGTTTCTGGGAAAAAAGATAATGTTGGTGCTGATGTTCGAACCGAGGTTTGTTTTTGGTTTCTTTTTGGTTTTCTCCCATATTTGAAATTTTACACCTTCTGTATGTATTTTTTTTAATATGTTTTTTATCTAGTTGTTTCCTGTCCATTTTTATATCATCAATGGGTAACAATGAGATTTATCATGGATGTTGATGTTCAAAGAGTTTTTCCTGTATTTTAGTTTGTATACAGTTGTTTTGTAGTTTTATTATAGTTTTGCTACTTGCATATGTTATTTCACTATAAAATTAATATGCAACTATTTGCACAAAACTTACTATGTATAACTACTATTTCTTAGTCCCCATCAAATTAAATTCTTGCATAATATATAAACTATCATAAAACGATAATGCAACTATAAGGCAACTATTTGCACTTGCATACAGTTGTTTTGTAGTTTTATTATAGTTTTGCTACTTGCATATGTTATTTCACTATAAAATTAATATGCAACTATTTGCACAAAACTTACTATGTATAACTACTATTTCTTAGTCTCCATCAAATTAAATTCTTGCATAATATATAAACTATCATAAAACGATAATGCAACTATAAGGCAACCAAAACAAAAAATAAATCAAAATGTAACTGTATATAACGTAGATGTATTATTCATGAGGTTTTTTTAAAAAATTTCACATCATACATTGTTTTGAATTTGGTGGGAGGTCCAGATCTGTTTGTTACAGATCTACATTTCATGAATCTGGATTTCGATATTAGGGGGAGTTGTTTTGATCGAATAAAACAGAAAACAAATGTGTAATTTCAGTTTCTTCACAGTTTTTCTGATTTTTTTTTCGTCATTTTCAGTTTAGATCATTGCAGGTATTCTTTTCCAGTTGATTTTGCCAGAATTAATGGTTGTATTTTTCTAATTTTGGTTTCATTTTGGTTGCTTTGCGGTTTTGAAACGAGCGCGTATTTTCATCTTCATTGTTCGCTCAGTACAGCTCAAGGCTTAGTGCATGTGGTATTTTTGTAAATATTTGTATGTGGACTGTATAAATGTTTAATGGGCCGGCCCAAAGTATTTTTGTAATTTTTTTTTCCTTTTTTGTATTTTTTTGTTTTTTTCCCAATAATTAAACTATCACAAATACAACAAAACTTAAGCAACACTTGTCGAAAATATCTTGAAAATAAATATATAAAAAAAAATTTCAAGTTTCAACAATAAAATAATTAGTGCATCGACAAATTTTTTAGCTCGGTAGAAACAAAATGCTTTTTATAAGGATCACATATTGGACCTAAATAAATATAAAATTTAATATTTTTATAATATGTTGTGCAGTGCAGTTTGAAACTTATATTAATAATTCAAAACCACAAACCGCACTGCACCGCACGGTTTAGGAAAAATTCAAACCGCGACTGCACCGCAAAGAATTTTAAATCGAATTTTTTTTACGGTGCGGTGCGGTGCAGATGATTTGAGCAGTTTAATGAACATCCCTACAAATTACGCATTTTGTTTTTTATACAGTATAAAAATATGGCTTTTTTCGAATTAATATGGAAAAATAAATAAATAATTTTATCTTTGGTAAGCGAGATTGATTTATTAATTAAAATTTTTACATTAAAAATATAACGTGGTGTTTGGTAATATTTTTTTAATTAATTTTCTATTTTTAAAATTAAAAAAGTTGAAATATTTTTCAAAAATATTTTCTATAAAATTATTTTCAGTTTTTAATTTTTTAATTGAGAATCAAAATTTTAAGAAAAAAAAAGGTCATTTTCAATATTTTTTTAAACAGTTTTTTTTTTCGTAATAAATATTTAAGACTCTGACTAGACTCGGACCCAAATTTTCTCCCCCATAGCCCTGGTGCTGAACTCGGCCTTTGACCCGAACCCGAATCCGATTTTGGACCTAGACTCGACTTAAATAAAATCAAAAAATAAAAATAAAAATAAATTTTATAGAACGCACTTTTGTTTTCAATTTTTAAAATTAAAAAATAAAAGTAATTATAGAACACATTTTTGTTTTTCAAAAATAAAATTTTTAAAAACAAAAATTTAACTTTCATTTCGCGATTAAAAAACCAAGAACAAAACAAATATATTTTTTTTGGAGAATGGTTGCAAGTTACAGAAATTCAAGGAGAATGACACAAAACCAAGAACAACTCCAGTATATTTTTTTGGAGAATGGTTGCAAGTTACAGAAATTTGGGAGAGAACGTAGGTTTAAGGATGACGAAGAAAGAAGGAAGATGGTGATGAATGAAAAGGGCGCCAATTTATGTCAAGAGTATTGATATTTCAACAATTATCATTTTATAAAACAACATGGAAGCCACATATATACACCGTTCAAATTTTAGATGGAAAAGGGACTTCTCCATGTTTATTGTAGATCTGGAAGATTTTTGCCAACTAAAAAATTTCAGGGAGCAAAAGTCTACACTTATAATAGTTCGGGGGACAAAAAAGCATTTTGTCCTATTATTAAAGCATCTTTAATGGAGTGCTATAAATAATATATACATTTTAGTTCATATTTATAAAATTAAACTCCACAATAATATTATATAATGTGATTTAAATTTAGCACATTTCAAAAATAGTGCCAAATTTGATGCAAAATATATAGGGATGGGCAACATCAATCCAATTTAATTGGACTGAATCAATTTAATACAAGGAAAATTTTCATGGGGCACCTAAATTTGGAAATTATTTACAAAAATGACGTTGTTTTTGTTGTGTTAATTTTCTTTATATCTAGTTGCCGTTTTTATTGGTAGTTTCCTATTTTAACATTTTTTAAATTGGGCTTTTTATTCCCTACTTTTTCGGCCCATTTTTTCTTAAAATCGCTTCTTTGTTCGCGTGCGCCCGTGACGTGAGGCTGAGCAGCTACAGCCTACAGCACGTCAATCACGTAGGGGGAATGATGGTTTTGTTAGTTTCCCTCTTCAATTTTTTTTCTGTTTAGTTTTTCATTTCATTTCAAAAGTTTTCAAACCTGTTGAGCGAATATAAGGGTTAGGGTTTCGTCTTCAATAATATTGTTTCCTTTTAGCTGTAATGGCGATCCTTCGATCGTCTAGTTCTCCTTCTCTGTTGCCTTTATCTGATTGTGGTGCAACTGAAAAAGATTTGTCAATGTGTGTCCCTGGTGGTTCGAAGCCCTCGAGTTCAGGAAAGAGTAAGGGTTTTTGCTGCAAAGAAAAAACGAGATAAGGAGAAGATAGTCGAGAAAGGAAAGGCATCTGAAGATGATCGTGTTGTGAAAAGAGTTAGGAAATGTGCTGCTCTGGATTCTGATTCTAAAGATGAGTTACATGGATATCTTCAATGGAGCAAAGGTTATTTTTCTTTCATTTTACTTTTTTTTTTATTTTCATTTTTTAGTTTTTTTTTTTAACTATATGTTGCATGTTTTGGAGTTGTTCTTTATATCGTTTTTTTTTTTCTTTTTTGTTGATTTTTTTTATATTTATTTTTGATTTCGTGATTTTTTTGGTATTGATTTAGTTTATTTTTTTTTAAATAGTTTTATTATGTGTTTTATATATATATTATGTTTTGTTTTTTTTTTTTTGTTTTATTTGTTTTAACATTCGTGTGATTTTTTGGTATTGTTTTAGTTTATTTTGTTATAATAGGGTCTTTTTGTGTTGTTATTTTTATATTATATAATTTTTATTAATCAGAGATGAATTTTCTAATTGTTGTTTTTCTTTTTTGTTTCATATTTTGTTGATTTTTTTTATGTTAATTCGTTATATTTTTATTGATTTTCTATTTCCTTGTTTTATTACTCTGAAATGGTTTCAAATTGTGTAACTGTGTAGGATGTAACTTTTTCAGTATGTTGTTTATTGAGATAATGTTATTCTTAGTTTACATTGTTTAGTTCTTTTTTTGTGTAACTTTTTCAGTATGTTGTTTATTGAGATAATGTTATTTTTTGTGTGTAGTTTCTGTTCTGTTTTTTATTTAACTGTTTGGTTGAATCATTTTTATTAGTATTTTCTTGTTTGTACAGAAGTGGTAGTGTTTTGTGTGTGGTTTATTTTTATTTTGATTATGTTATTGTTCTATGTTGTTTTGTTTTTGAAATTGTGCGGGTCTCAAGTTTATAATAGATTGAGAAAGTTGTTTGATTATTTATTTAGTTATTTTGCTATAAGTAAGGTTAGTTATGTTTTATCGAGTCATATAGAGGAAATATCATTTTGAGTGGGACTAAAATTATGCTTTCCAATTTAAATAAGTATTTTTGTTTCTTTGTTGAAAGTTCTTACATCAAAAGAATTTAATACAACAATTAGGTGACTAATAGAACATATTTCATTGTTTCAGACCTGTTTAAATTAGGTGATTAATATTTTCCAACAAATAAGTTTGACTCGAAGAACTTTAGGAGTTTGCTCAAATTAGATGTTATCAAATTGTAATGCATATTTTCTTTTTTAACTTTACTTCCATCAAAATATTTTTTTGCAGGTACTTGTGAAAACCTATTCTGATTGATCTGGAGAGGAAAACCTATTCTCAAGTTTATAATAGTTTGAGAAAGTTGTTTTAATTTTTTATTTAGTTATTTTGCTATAAATAAGGTTAGTTATGTTTTATCGAATCATATGGTGAGTGATTTTGAGTTATTTTTTTTTTTTTTTGGGCTCTGGATTTTATTGTGCAGCTGTGGAAGTCTTTTGTTTTTTGTTAGTTTTATGTGTTCATGGAGTTTTTTTTTCTTTTTTAGGTTGGGATGGTTATTTTCACAATCTATATCAAGAAGTTTGTTATAGATCTTTTCTAGATTGAATATAGATACAATAATGTGTTACATAATTATGAGAGTTCTTTAATTTGCTTTTTCAGTTTTTGCAAATAGTTTCAAATTTGTATTTATAATTTGGCTTCTGTTTTGTTTGCATTAATAATGTGTTACAGTCTTTCTAATTTGTATTTATAATGTGTTACAGTCTTTCTAATTTGGCTTCTGTTTTGTTTGCATTTATTACCCAAAACTTGGAAATGGTTAATATTTTCTGCAAATTCTCTATGAGTTTTTTTCTTTTTTCCAATTGCTAGTTTCTATTTTTTTCTGTTAATTTTTTTTTATTTCATTAATTTTTTGCAGCTATGGGAATACTACCTTAAGCCTGAAGATAAATTGATTGAGAAGATTACTTTTTATTCTAATTCGAAAGTAGATTTTATTGAGGTCATTAAGAAGAAATTAACCTCAGAACAACTTGTTCTTTTTAGGGAAACATGTTTTGGTCATTTTCTAGATATGTCAATAGTTTCGATGCAAGCTTAATTGATTCATGCATCATTGTATAGGGAAGTACATCGAAATAATGAGCGTGAGATTTGGTTTAGGTTTGGCAATGACACTGTTAGATTTAGTGTGGCTGAATTTGGTCTTATTTCTGGTTTAAAATGCACTGGTGACAGGGATTATTCCAAGTATGTTAACAGTACTAATGAGTTTGCTGAGAGATATTTTTATGACCAAACTGTTACATATGGTGGGGTTGAGAGTAGATTATTGTCTAGTAATTTTAAGGATGATGGGTTTGTTGGAAATATTTTACCAGGATCTAGATTTACTAACAAGTATATTTCATTAACATCCTAATATGAATTCTAAAACAATGAAATAAACACATAAGAGTTTAAGAAAACCTTACATTGGGTGCAGTGGAATAGATTGACTCCTTCTGTTCAGATCTCTAGCCCTTGATTCCTTTCTGTGGCAGAGCATCACCAAGATCTGAACCTGGATCTCTTTCTCTCCTTCCTTGATGCTGATTCTCCTTCTTGTTGGTTGGATTCTTCACAATCTTCCACACTATGATTGAGATACCACTTGATGTGTGTAGGCACTCACTCATTCACTCAAGGTTCGAAATTGTTGAAGAAGAAAAGAAGAGGGAATGGTTTCGGCTATAGAGAAAAGAATAGGAGGCTCAACTTTCTGAAGACAAGAAATTTCATCTACTTTAAGTGTGAGCCATCACTATCTATTTATAGGTAACCACCTAGGTTTAGGTTAGTATTATTTGGAATTAAAATAATTGAAAAATAAATAGTAAAATTCTACAAGTGTGGCCTGCCATAGGATAGTTATTGGGCCCACTTTGGAATTTTGCCATTTTGTCATTTTTCCATCCCATTTTCTCAAAAATGCCAATTTTCTAATTTAACCACTTAAATACCAATTCCAATTATTTAATAACTAAAAATTAATTATTGAATGATATTATCATTTAATATATTTATTAATTAGACATATAAAGTCTCTTAATTAATAAATAAAACCTAGAATCTCTTTTCTTCACAATTTTGCCCTTGCTTAGTGAAAATTCACAAATTAGACATAGTCTAACTTTTAGAATTTTAATTGATTAATTAAAATCAATTAACTGAGTCTTACAAGCAGTATGGTCTCAACTAGTATGGGGACCATGGGCCTATATAACCGAGCTTCCAATAAGCAGATCAAGAATTTACCAAGTAAATCCACTAACTTATTAATTCCTTCTTGAATCCACGCATAGAACTTAGAATTGCACTCTCAGTCATATAGAATGCTTTATATGTTCCACGATATAGATAGGCTATTAATTATCCATGGTTATAATCCTAATTTGATCAATGATCCTCTAATAGATGATCTACATTGTATAGGGACTAAATTACCGTTACACCCTTTCAATGTATTTTATCCTTAAAACACTTAGCTCCGTATAAATGATATTTAAGTGAAGTGAAATGAGTACTCAACCATTTATCTCTGTTTAGCCAAGCTCGAAGTAAATTATCGTTTCACTTCAAAATACCTATAGAAGTTATAGATTCCATATCTATGTTAGCGCTCACACTCAATTATACTATCATGTTTCCAAAATGTACGTATCACCCTGACCAAAAAGTAGGCTTAACTAACAAATCAAAGAACATGTATAATACTCTTGAGATCGAACCTAACCATGTCAGGATTAAGATCATTTGATCTAGGATCAACTAGGTGATATTGAATTGAATAGATATTACTGTAAGTTTAACATATTTGATTCAAAGTTCAATATCGGTCCCTTCCGATGCATACTCCATGCATCCAACCCAAGCTTTACTTTAACCAATGCCTTGGAAAGGACATAGCACTTATCCAAGGTGTAAGAATACTTATCGCTGATTATCGTGCCAGTCTAAATCCAGTGAACTGACAAATCAGGGAATAAACTTTCGAACCTATAATCAAGATTATATTCCACTGTGCTGAAAACACTATAATCATTAACAAATACACATGTTCTGGACTTAATAGAATTTATACATTATATATAATCATGAAATAAATCATGTGAACCATGCAACATAAAATGTTATTTCTGATCTTTATTAAATAGTAAATCTGATTATATTGAAATGAGTTTTATTTAGGGCACAAAACCCAACAAACTCCCACTTGCACTAATATAAAATAAAAAGTGCATTTCAAATAATCTCAACACCTTGATATACAAATCCAGTGTAGTATGTAGTATACTCTCTGTAATAGGATCTGACAGGTTGTATTGAACACAACCTTTCCTCCACCATTACATTTCCTTAATCACAAAATCCTTGATATTGTGAAATTCCTCTCTATATGTCTATTCTCTTGGGATACTGGATTCTATACTTTGGGCAACTACTTTTTGTGTTAGTCAGGAAGTAACACTAGTAGTTAATAAATGTTGGAATAATGCCAAAAATGTATAGAACTTTCCTTAGACTGAATAAGTACATTTCCTGCAACTTTAACATTCAGTCTCTCTCTGGTAGACTTAGAGACTTCAGATATGTTTTTACACTTCTCCAAAATCACTACTCCACCCCCAGAGTAATCACCATCTCATCAGCAGACCTTCTAGCACTAAGGCAAGTCTAGAAATCTAATTTGGTGTAGTCTAAGAGTATTAAATACACCCTTTATTCACTAACATGTAGTTCCTCTTCTTGATCTTAAGATTTACTGGATTGTCTTCCAATGTTCCTTTCCTGGATTAATCTTATACCTACTCATTACTCCCACTCAACAGCTGGTGTCTGGTCTAAGGCATACTAAAGCATATCTTAGACCTCTCATTGTTGATTTAAGGAATTCTTTCATGGCTTTATCTTTTCTGGAATAGTTGATACTTTTCCTTAGTTAAATAAAATCTATGTCTAGAAGTCGAGAAGCTTCTATAGATTTAGCCACTAGAAAAGAAAATGTTTCAGCATCTTACTAAAGCAAGTTGCTTGCACTAGAGTAAGTAAATTACCAGGTATACCACACGACATACGTTTAGATAAACTCAAACCTATAATACTAGGAACATGAAGTTTTGTTAAGTCCATTGAATAGACCTACAAACGAAAATTTCCTTTCTTGTCCTTGTAATAGAAAACTTTTGGTTATTCCACATGAATGGTTTTAACCTTAGTTCTCTTGGCTTTACTTCTTAGTTTCTTATTTTGACAATCCATTACTTGTTTAAACTCACAATGGATTTTAATCACTAGTGACTTCCACGTCTTAATAGAATGAGTTTCTTGAAACTCTCCCACTACGACAAGGTACCGTGAATTTATGTCTAAGAAAACTAAATGGTATTGACCTCTTCGGTTGTGTCAAGACAACAGAGGCGGTGGGACCATCTTATAAGAATAAGATGATAGAACACCTATGGAATCAAGAAAATTATCTCCTTTACTTTGCTATTTTGTTTTCAGACTTATTCATTTTCTTAGAAAAGTAGTATTTGTTTAAACAAACACTTTCTTATCTAATGACTATGGGATGGTCCACCCCTAATCATTTAGAATAGCTAACAAACATGCAAATCATGGTTAACAGTTCTATCTTTTCTTAAGATTTTGATTAGATCATCCATGAATCTAGTAATGGTTTACACTAAGTACCTAACCATTGCATCATTCTCAAATTTTCCTATCACTAGGGTATATCCCTAGAAGAACTTAGGCAACGACTAGTAACTAATCATCAATATGCAAATTGAATTTCTGGGGAGGTAAGTTTGGATATAATTCAAAAAATCAATTTAATGATCTTTGAACTGCATATGTACCAAATATTTTTCCACCCCTATCAGTTCGCAAGATCTTTAACCACTTACCTTAATGGTTTTTCACCATTGCTAGAAATTCATGAAATTTTTCAAACATTTCAAATTTCTTTGCATAAGGTAAAATCTAGAGTGATCGTCTTAAGAATATAACGAAAACTCATATCCACCCCTGAATGTACATCCATCTGCGAATGAGATGATTATACTTCCAGTGGATATAGGCATATTGACTCTTTGCAGAGATTGATCTTGTCAAAACCACTATGAACAAGATACAAATGCCATAGATTTATAAAATATGTGGTTGTGTCTTTTGATGATTTAGGTTTAGTTACAATAAAGAGTTCTTAGAATAGTGCAAGTGGATCCTGGTCACAGGATACTAAACTCATATTCCATACTAACATACAGTTTGAATCCATTGATAGAAAATGGTTATAAATCACTTGTGAAAGTGTAACTGTATTGTATTCTGGAAATTAAAATATAAGAAAATTTCTATTTGGAATCTGAAATTTAAATTCAAAGACTTAAATTTATACCAAATATACATGAGTAATTCATCTTTATTGGGCCCACTTTGCAATTTTGCCATTTTATGTTGGCAAAATTAATTAATAAAAATTAATTTTCAACAAAAAAGATAAAGTTATCTTTTAATTTAAAATATGTTAAATATCAAAATATCTAATCTTATAATTAAATAAAATATAAATATTAAAGAAAATAACAAATTTTTAAATCTGACCATAATTTAAAAATAAAATAATCAATTTTTAAATTTAAACCTCAAAATATCAAAATTAATAATAATTTATTGAAAAATAAATATCATTAATTTAAAAGACGATATTTAAGTTCAAATATATTAAAAAATAATATTTTATTTTAAATTTGGGGTTTGAAAATTGGAAAAATCGGATTTTTGAGAAAAATCCCATGAAAATCGGATTGTTGGGTGAATGCTGCCAGTAGGCTGCGAACGCAGCCTTCGAAGGCTACAAAAGAGCCTTACGCGCGCGCAAAAGGAGGGAGACGCCCAGAAAACTCGGCGCTAGCAGCATCTTCGTGGGCGCATTGCAGCGTCTGGGCAGGCGTGTCTGAAGGGAGTGTCCCGTGTCTGAAGACACGGGTTGTGTCCGAGTGCACGCGCGCGGATCTCTGGTTGTCCAAGTGCCTGGTGCGATTGATGCACCCCTCTCGACAGCCATGACACCCAATCTTCCAAAATTCATAACTTTTTTAATTTTTATCGGAATCGAGTTCTGTAAAAACCAAAATTGCTTATTTTTTCACAAGGAATCCAAATAAAATATTTTTAGAAATAGAAAAAATATTTTTCATGGAAAAATTTCGTACAACACATACATTCATCACATAAGCACATAAACCAACATGAAACCATCCAAATCAACACATATCATCGTTTTAATCCATATTTTATGAAAGTAAATCATTACCATGGCTCTGAGGCCAGTCTAAATCCACTGAACTGACAAATCAGGGAATAAATTTTCGAATATATAATCATGATTATATTCCACTGTGCTGACAACACTATAATCATTAACAAATACATATGTTCTAGACTTAATAGAATTTATACATTATATATAATCATGAAATAAATCATGTGAACCATGCAACATAAAATTTTATTTCTGATCTTTATTAAATAGTAAATCTGATTATATTGAAATGAGTTTTATTTAGGGCACAAAACCCAACAAGGTTTGCTGTAAAAATGGTTGTTCTCTACTTTGTAACTAATTGCTTGCTTAGCAGGGGAGAGGATAAAAAAGTTCATGTTGGGTTGTTAAATTTGATAGGTTCTGGGGAGTTTAATTCATACCCTTGTGGGAAATTATCTTATGATTGCACCTTTCATGGGTTGAGAGTTGGGCTGAAGTCAAAACAAATGCAAAAGAAGAGGGATTTAGATATTAAAGAGAAAGGTGTTAGGCAATACCGAATGGGGGGCTTTCCATTTGCTTATCAAGTTTGGTTGTATGAAGTACTTCCAATTCTAAAGAGGGAGGACATTTGTTTGTATGATCCTGCTCCAACTTTTAGAATTTGTAGGTGGACTGATAGTTCTTCGCCAAATTCAAATAAACTTGAGAAAAAAGTGTTTTCATTGTCTAAGGTAAAAAAATAAAAAATTAACCATTTTTTGTTCATTATGTCTATGTGTATTATTTGGTTACAAAGCTTGTTATGCTAATCTGTTGTTTTTTTTTTGTATTGTTAAAGCTGAAAGCTGTACCAATGGAACCAACTGATGCAGAGAAAGACTTGTTGGATCATTCTGAGTTTGAGTGGTATGGTTTGAGTGTTTCTGATGATGATTTTGTGGGACCAACCATGCCCAAGAAGGTGGTTAAAGGACAAACTTCTAGTGTTCAAAATATTTCTGAGAAGTTTGCCAAGGATGTACTGGAAGGTGTTTCCAATAGTATTTTGAAGGACATGAAAGATTCTTTAGCTGTAATTTCAAATCATCAAAAGACTGTTATTGATGTTGGGTTATTAGAGTTTATGAAGACTATTGAGGAGAAATTTTTGGAGTTTGAGAAATCTATAAAGTCTTACATTGACTGTAAGATTGAAGATGGAGTGAAAGTTTATTTGGATATGAGATTTGAGGTTTTGAAGAATCTTATTGCTGGTAGAAGTGAGAGTGTGGCTTATGATGATTTTAGTGGAGATGATACTGATGAAGACTTTGATCCTGAGACCAAAGATGATGAGAAGGTTATTATTTGATTCTTTGTTATATGTTTTATGTTTAACAATAATTATCTATTTTTTTTTATTTATTCGGAAACCTTGTTTTGTAGGTTAAAGAGCAAGACACAGCAGTGACTGAAAATATTGTTGTTCAGAGTGAAAATGTGGATGTAAATATTGACGTAGCTGGTGAAGTTGTTGGTGGTGAAAATAATATTTTAGAGAAGGTATATTAGTGTTTATTATTTGTTTTTGTTTATGTTTTTGATTTGCTTGTTTTTTGCATTTTAAGTTCTATGCTTCCATTTTTGTTTTTTTTTTAATATTTTTTAGGGTGGAAATATGGATTCTGTTGTTAATGTCGATGAAAGTGGTGGAGGTTTTGGTGGTGATAGTCGTGTAATTGAGAAGGTATATATATATTTTACAATTGTGAGATTTTTTTTTTATTTTCTTTTTATTTTTTCTACAATTCTGTTTATATTATTAACATGTTTTATTTATTTTTTTATATATAAATTTTAGAATGGAAATTTGGATTCACATGTTGAGAATCAGTTCGGTGATGGAGTTTGTGGTGGTGAGAGTAGTATGATTAAAAATCTACATCAAAAATATTTAATATCTGTGTATGTGTTGTTTGTTTTTGTGTTTTTGTATTTGATAGTTTTTTTTTTATTATTTTCTTTTTTTAAAATTTTCAAGGAATTGTTGGAGATGTTGACAGAAATATAGTTCAGGTGCTGCAATTTTTTGTTATTATTGTTCTAAAGTAATTGTATATCCGTTTTATTTATTAGTGTATTGGGTCATTTTAGTGTTTTTTAGGAATATTTTTGTTTTTTTGCTGTTTGGTTGTATTTTTTTATTTGATCATCAAAAAAAGCTGTGACCTTATCACTACTGGGGAAGTAGAACTGTTTAGTTGTTTATTTGTTGTTTTTATAATGTCTTGATTTGTTTGGTTGTATACATTTTTTAATAAATCAGCAGGGTGATGGAGCTTGTGGTGGTGAGAGTAGTTTCATTGAAAAGGTATATATGCAATTTTTAATAGTTGTGCATGTTTTGTTTTGGATAGTTTTTTTTTTAATTTTGTTGTTTAAATTTTTCAAAAAATTATTGAAGTTGCTGTTAAAAGCAATATAGCTCAAGTGCTGCAATTTTTTGTATATTTGTTTATTTATTAGTGGTTTGGTCATTTTAGTGTTTTTAGAACTATTTTTTTAGCTGTTTGGTTACATTTTTTTATTTAATCAACAAAAAAAGCTATGAACTTATCACTAGTGGGGAAGTAGATCTGTTTAGTAATTTATTTGTTGTTTTGTTTGGTTGTATAAATTTTTTACAACAATAATAACCAATCAGTTGTTTTATTTTGTTTGATTTTTTTTTTAATTTTTTAGGATGTTGTTCAAGTTAATGCTGAAGACAATTTAGTTCAAATGGTATATCTATATTTTTTTATATTCTGATATATATTTTTTTTGTAATTTTTAAATGTTATTTTTTTTATAAATACATTTTTTTGTAGAATTCAAATGATTACTGTCCAAGTTTCAACTTAATGAAGTTTATTAATGAGCCTCAGTTGTTTAATGATGGTGCTCCCATGGAGTTTGATGATGGTGGGAAAGTTGGTGACAAGGGTGGAGATGATGCCGGTATTGCAGATAAAAAGGCTATGGGTAGCCAGGCTACTGATGATAGCATTACGCCGTCTGTGATGGATATTATAAATGAGAAAATGGATGATATAGAAAAGGTGTGTGCATGGTTTTAAATTATTTTTTTAGAGAACTAATTTATTGTTTGTTTGTGTTTTTCATTGTTCAATTAATTTTTGATTTCCTTTTCTGTTTTTTTTTTTGTTGCAATTTTTTTTCATGTTTGTAGGAGAACAGTAATAAGAAGGTTAGTTCATTCGATGTTATTTTTTATTGTTTATTCACATATTTGTTGTTATAAGTTTCATGGTTGAACGGATTTTCATTTTTTTTATCATTTTGTTGTATTGCTTTCTCTAATTTTTCAGGACAAAAGTAATGAAAAAGATAAGGTTTTGGTTGTTGAGCCTATTTGATCTTTTGGTAGCCCTTCTGCTGGTGTTAGTAAGGAGATACGTGAAATCAAATGGCAGTTTGTATTTTCTTCTGGTTTGATGGATGTGCCTTTGTGTGTGCATCAAGATGCGTAAGTCTTTTATTTTTTATTTATATTTTTTGTTTATGTAATTAATTTAAGTTTTTAATGTGTTTTATATGTGTTAATTTCAGGAATAACAAGTTCTTGAAGAGATATCATTATACTGAAAAGCCATTCGATTTTATTGTTGCTAAAATCGATCACAAGATGTGGTTCTACGATTTATTAACACCGGGAAGGAATATGTCATGCTCGGTTAGTCATGTTTGAATATGTCATGCTGTTCTTTTTTTGTTAACTGTTAATTTGTTGTTTGTAGTTTTATATTAGGAATTAGTTTTTTCATATTTACATAAGTAAGGAATGCATATTTTTTGTGATAGTATTTTCATACTTGGAGAAATTTAACTGAGATTAGTGCTTTAATTTCTCGTTCTAACTATTTTGTTAGTCAATTCTTGTATACTGAAATTATATTTTTTTTTAAAATAAATTTTAATAATAGGTAGGAAAACAAAAAATAACAGAAGTTGTGTTGTAATTGGTATATGCTAGTTGTAAACAATATTAAAATTGAAAGTCCTGTTTTAGAGATTTTGACAAAGTTATTTGGTCTTATACAAGTGACTCATATTTTTATATTATGATATGTTCCATTATGTGGTGACTGATTATTATTAGTCATTGATCTTTTAAAGCTTCTCCTCGATTTTTGGAAGATTGTAGCCTGTTTACTATGACCCAATAACAAATAGTCCCCACTGTTGTTGCCATGTGGTTCTTTTTTGTTAACTGTTAATTTTTGGTTTGTTAGTTTTATCTTAGAAATTAATTTTCTCATACTTACATAAGTAAGGAATGCATATAATAAAGCAATTATTCTTTTTGTTTGATATTTTTTTTTTCATTTGCAGCATATTGATGTCTTATTTTACTATTTGAGGAAGAAGATTAAGTATGATCAATCTATCAAGCTGAAAGTCAATACAACTGATTGTTATTTTGCAACTCAAATTTTTGAGTTGTATGGAAACTATATTGGCAAGGGAGAGAATCGCTTTTCTGTTTCTAAGAATTCTAGGGCTGCTAGCTATATTGAGGGATTCCGCATGCTTGTTTCAAAGCCATGGTTGTTGCTTGATTATGTTTTGATTCCAGTGAATGTTGCTTCATTGGCACATTTTATTGTGATCATATTTGATATTAAGAATAGATGTTTAAAAGTATGTAATTCATTGTCTGTTGGCAAATTTAAAAACTTGAACAACTTTGTGAAGGCTTTTGCTGTGATGATCCCATTCTGCTGGCACAAGTTCGTTTTTATAGTCGCAGGAAGGATATTGACATGTCTGAAGGATTGTTCAAGGGGAAGTGTGAGTATGATCCCCTTGATATCTTTATAGTTCAAGGTCTGCCACAACAAACTCATAGGTAATTGTTCATTAGTTTTTTTTATTATAGTTGTTTTTGTTTTGTATTAATTATCCTTTATTTTGTTTTTATAACCTCTTTTATCTTTTTATTTATTCATTGTTTATGTTTTATTGCAGTGATTGTGGTATATTCATTTTCAAGTACTCTGAATATTTTGCACATGGTTTGATTGAAGATATTCCAAATCCTTTGGATGTGAAGTTTGTTCGGAACAAAGTTTGTGTCGAGTTGTTTGTGCATGGCATGGCAAAACAAGTGAATGGATACATTTCTTCATCTGAACACCCTGGAAGGGCGCCAGTTAAGGACGATGGTGGGGATGAGTAGATTGTTGATAGTAGTGCCTTTTTGAAGTACTTTTGTATGTAATGGTTCAAAACAGTTTACATGTAACTGATTAAGAACAAACTTTTTATGTTTACATCTTTTGTGATAGGCAAATTCCTTAGAGTTTGTAATGTTTTTAGGAGTTTATTGATATGTAATGGTACTGTCTTGCTTGGAGTTTTTTGATAAGCAAACTCTTTAGAGTTTGTTGTTTGTTTGAAGCTTATGCTATAGGTTTTTCCTTGTTGGAGACTATTGAAAACAAACTATTAAGATTTTATAATCTTTTGGAATTTATTATGGAAATATGAATAGGTACTGCCTGTTTGGATTTTAGTTATTTTTTTTTTTCAATCTTTTTGGTTTTTTTATGGATATATTCAACTTCATAGTTTATATTTTTTATGTTGCTTGTTTTTTTTTTTACTATTTCAGTTTTTAGGATTAAAAAAACTTCTAATGTTCATGTTATAAGCTTTCTAGTTTTATAATTTTCTTGTCATAAATTATTTTCTATATGTTTAATTTTATTTTTACAAATATTTCTTTCAGTTTTTAATTTTATTTTATTAGAAAAGGAATACTTTTGAATGAAGAACTAATGTGCAAATTATGATTGAAATAGCAACTTAAGCTATACATTTAGCAACAGGTTAGTATTGTAATAGATATTGAATCCAATTCTGGTTTTTATATTTTGTTACTGTACTATTTTTCTATTTTCTGTAATTGACGTTTTTTTTTTGTTATTTATTTTTCAGGGTCTTTGTGGGGGAGTTCAAGTTGCTGTTAGATAGAGGTTAGAATTTTTTTTTTTTGTACATGTATTTTTGGCTTTTGAAATCATAACAATATCATTCCAACAATAAGAACAATAAAGTAAAAAAAAATTCTAATCATATTATGAGAATAATATGTTTAAGTAAATTAATTAGATCCAGTATACATTATGTTTGAATTTTTTTTATATGTTTAGGTTTAAGTTAAGTTCTCACTACGAAATTCATAAAGTAATAAGTATAGTATACAATACAATATATTACTAAAGTACTTATTGTGAGTTATTATTTTTTTAAAAAAAAATTGAAATTTCAAAGAACTAAATAGTTTTGTTTTTGTCTTATGTATGTTTGTCAATCAATTGTAAATGAATGCAAACTGTTGTTGTGCATTCTAAGCAAAAGAAAAGGTATCTTTTGTTTCTTTTTAAGCTTCAATACTGCTTCATTCTTGCAAGATCGTTTGTTGTATCCTTTTTGGTTGCAATTTCCACATCTGATTTGTAATTGCAACTCAGTTATATTTTTGTATCTGTCTTTCTTAGGACGGCCAGCAGGTCTCTTATGCTTTAGTGGCAACACAATTCTTTCCATGATTTCATCTGGTATATCCCAACTTGTTGGATCACCTAATGGTAATATTGTTTCTTCATAGGTTGACAGAAACGATTGTTTTGTGTAGTAGTAGGAGCAATAGTCATAGCAAGAACCATGCCTCTTTGTTATTACAACCATTGCATGTGAACAAGGCATTTCATCGAATTGAAAGCGTTGACATGTGCATGTTTTTTTCTCCATGGCTACTATATAAGACTTGTTCACGTCATGGACTAGGTATATCATTAGATTTGATGTTTCAACTTGCATTTGTTTAGAAAAGTTTGCATGTGTTATTTTTTTTAATTGAACATGCATAAAAATTACAGCAATTAAACTAACACCCTATTCAAACAATACTTGTATGAAACAAACATTCAAACAAAATACCAAACAAGCTGCTTAAAAAAACAGCAGCAATGGCTCTCGTATACGGGACAAAAATCAAATTCTATCAATATTAGGGGTCCATATAAGATTGTGTTTTTCTCAATCTTGTATTATCCATGAGTAGGCTTTGAACAAGAAAAAGTAAAAACAGTTCAATAAGATGACAAATATAATATAAATTAAGAAAGTAAATTAAATGTTCAATCCAAATTGACAGCTCAAAATCCATATGCAATAAAACACAACACTGTTACAACGATCAGATGCATTTTATTAGAAAAAAGTTTGTATGTGTTATATATTTCTTAGATTAAATTTATTATACAAGGCATCATACCTTATATTTGAGGCTCATTTATCTTTGTTGTAATAGTGTTTCTTCAGGTATTTTTGCCAGATTTGTGAATGTTCCCAATGCTCTATTCTTGTTGTTCTAATACCACTTTTGTACAAGACCGTAGAGGCATTCTATTAATTTTGCAACTGGTAATTCTCTGATTTCTTTGATTGCTGCATTAACTGATTCAGCTATGTTACTTGTCGTGGTTGCATATCGTTTGTTGGAGTTGTATATTCTTGTCCATTTGCCAATACCAACTTCATCAAATAAGTACGGTTTTATCCTCTCATCAATACTGTCCAAGTCTCTCATAAAGTCTTCAAATTCAGTTTCTATGTAAGCTCTGGAAGCACCATTAAATACATTTTTTAGTCCATCTCCTCCTTTTTTGAATTTAGACTTTATGTTTTTGTACAAGTGATAGCAACATACACCATGCATTAAATTTGGGAAATTTTATTTTGTTGCCTTTGCTATGCTTTCATGTCAGTCGGAAATAATGCATTGTCCATCTCGTTCCCCATAGGATTCTTGTAATTTTTGAAAGAACCATTGCCATGATTCATCATTTTCAGAGTCAACAATTACAAATGCAAGTGGAAATATATGTCTATTTGCATTCTGTGCATTAGCAATTAGTAATGTCCCTCTATGTGGATTTTTTAAGAAAGTGCCATCTGTTACAAGTATGGTTCCATCCTCTTATTGAAGCTCCTATAGCAAAGAATAAGTACTTGAACCTTCCTTTTTCATCTGTTACTAAGTCTATAACAGTTCCTGTGATGTAAATATTTTACAATTAATATATTTTTCTATATAATAACACAAAAATTTATAATAACACTTGTAAATTGTAACTAACAGTTGCAGGTATATTGTTGTTTACATCACAAATACATTATCAGAAAATTTGTGACCAAAATTGATCATAAGGGCCAGAAAGGATAGAGATGCAAAATAGAAAGAATCCATCCATATATGTATATTTAAATAACAAATAAGATACAAGCTTAAAGCAAAGTAAAATTATTATGTACTTTGATTTGTATCTGTAATTTTCTTGTATTTTTACAGTTTTGAGTACAAACAACTCAAGTTGCTTGCCAACCAAAGGTTGGTCTTTTCTGCCTTAACTTTATAGTTACAGTAAGAGTTGAAGGACACTTTAATGAAAGAACCACCATTAACTATCAAGTAATGGAAAAATAATAATAATAAAAAAAAGATTGAAGCTTTTTCTAATGTGCTTAATCCAAATCTTTTTCTATATTATAATAACACAAAAATTTATAATATAACTTGTAAATTGTAACTAATAGTTGCAAGTATAATTATTGACAATATAAGGTTTGCAACTACTATTTAGTGGAGTATTTTATTTTAGTAAGCATGCTTAATAGTTGCTAGGGAAGCTTAATTGTATTTAGCTACTATTGAAATTTTCAGATATACATACAAATATGAAATACCTGGGTTTTTTTTGCTGCATCATGTATAAAATTGCATGTATATCTGCATATGACTCTTGTGGACAACCTCTAATATACTCCTTAGCCTTCTCTCGAGCCCTCCAAGCTTTTTGATATGAAATTGAGACACTATAGTCATCAATCAGATCATCAACTATTTCATTTGGAGGGTAATTTCGCTTTGGATTTATGTATTTGCTCTTTATAACATTCCTAACTAGTTTGCTTGTTGCTTGAGGATGGTCTCCAGAGGTTATGTCTATTGAGCAAGTGTGTGTATATTCAATTTTTCTTATTCTGAACATCTCTGTTTTTCCATGCTTTAATGCTAGCAAACTCCATTTGCAATTGTCATCCAAACATACTAGCTTGTAATCTACTGCTGATGATCTTTTAACTTTGAAAGGTTGGTTTTTTCTGATGGAGTAAAGGCTGATGGCAGTCTTTAGAATTTCCTTGTTTCTGAAAACCTGTCCAACTTGAATTTGTTGTACTTGAGGATGGGTAATTACTTGTGTTGCTAATTCTGTGTGATCTGATTGTTCATGTAAAGACCGCTTAGTTTAATTTGGAAATTAGCAGTTAATCACGTTTAATTATGAAAATTATTTATAGCTATTTAAATAATTATTATACTGTTATTATTGAATTTAGAGATGCATTTTTATGTCATTTAGTAGTTTTCATAATTTTGCATTTCCGGTGCCCGGTATTTTGGAACTCGGTGTTTGGCTCCGTAAAATCACAATTTAGTATGTTAGTAGTTTGGGACGGTTTATTAGACATTGAGAATGTCGGGAATGGCCGGAAATTTAGAATTTCCCAAAAATACCCCTTTAGTGTTATTTATGTGATTTTAGTGTGAAGGGGCAAAATGGTCATTTTGCCCCATTATTAGTTTGTCTTTTTGTGGCTTAATAAATGAGAAATATGTGTTTATTTGATGTTATATTGGCTGAAATAAGTGGGTTAGGTGGCATTTCTCTCATTTTTCAAAACTTAGAAAAAAATAGAAAAATTTTCAAAAGGAAAACTGTCTCTTTTCCTCTCTCTTTTTCGGCCATTTGAGGCAGCAAGAAAGTGGATTTGCTCTTGTGATTTTGGTGATTCTCAGCAAGTCTTGTTGTTTTCTTGAAAAAAATGATGAAAAAGATGAATTATGCATGGATGATTTTAATGTTGTTGATGCTGCTAGTTGTTGTTGTTATTTCTATGTTTAAAATGTTGATTTAAATATGTTTAGTTAGGTTGAAATGCATGCTAGTTGTTCTTGCTTTAGTTGGTTAGTTTTCTTGTTAAAAAGCTATGGTTTTCAAGTGAAAATTGAGGTTTTGGTGGCTGTAGTGTTTGCATGAATTAGGGTTAGTTTTCTGCAGTGTTTTTATTCTTGTTTATGTAGTTCTAAGCTAGTTTTGAGGCTTGTAAGTGAGCTTTAGCCAAGTTTGAGTTTGAACTCAAAGCTTGGAGCTCACATGGTGATTTTCATTTCTGTGCTTTCTGGGTGAGTTTGATGCTTTAGAAATGTTCTACGGGATATATAGAACAGGTCTGGAAGGTTTTGTGTGATTTGGAGTTGATTTGAATGAGTTATGAAATTTTGAATTTCTGCTTGCGAGGAACCGGAATTCCGGTTGTGCATCCGGAATTCCGGATGGGTTTCGAAAATTCCTAGAACCGGAATTCCGGTTGGGCAACCGGTCTACCGGTTGGGGAAATTTCCAAAACCCTAGTTTTCCTCGATTTTATGTTATTTGGGGTATTGCCATGCTTTCTATCGATAGGGTAACTTCTAGTTCCTAGTTTAAGTCCCCGGGAAGTGATTTAGCGTATCACTTATAGTGTTTTGATTTTTATGGTTTAGGAGCCTGTAATCCGCCGCGCAGATAGTTCCAGTCAGGTTGACCGGCACACCTGAATTCGGAATCCAGGTAAGATTAGTATAACAGTATGCATATGTAGATTACATGTTTAGCGTGCATGTAGGAAGCCTGTTAGATTACATTAGATATGTATGTTGGCTTCGAACCATCCAACTGTGTCACGTCGGTACAGGTATGACCAGCAGCCGGAGTATGACCGGTTCGACCGATTAGGCTGACACTGTATCACGTCGGTACAGGCTGGAGTATGACCAGCAGCCGGAGTATGACCGGTTCGACCGATTAGGCTGATACTTAGGTTGGTGGTTTCGTACTATTTGACGTATCACGTCGGTACAGGCTGGAGTATGAGCAGCAGCCGGAGTATGACCGGTTCGACCAATCAAGCTGATACTGTAACACGTCGGTACAGGCTGGAGTATGACCAACAACCAGAGTATGACTGGTTCGACCGATCAGGCTGTTACTTGTCAATAGTACCGTCCCTATGAACGTTCAGAACTCAGTACCGTGTTGGACACGACAGTTAGGGGACTCAGTATCGTGTTGGACACGGCAGTTAAGGTTATGGTCAGGGGTATGGGCGTCTGATCATGACCGGGATTTATGTATGAGTATTATTATGCTTTTCTTACTGAGTCTGTCGACTCACAGTGCTATGTTTATGTGTAGGTAAAGGCAAGGCTAGGGCTGATGGACCGTGAACGAGCCTATGAAGATTGTACATGTCGGGGCGGTTAGGCCTGGAGCGTACGATCATCGGGACAGCGAGGCTATTTTTTGTAATTAGTCGCTAGGCGACAAGTATTTTGTATTAACAGTAAACTTTTGTAAATGGTTTTGTAATCGAGATCCCGAGTCTTTTGTATAAATATTTTACAAGTTTAATTAAAAAGCAAAAATTTTAATTAATCACGTTTTCCATAAACCTCGTTGAATAGCAACGAGTTGCACAGTATGTTTAAAAATCACGTAATATGCCTATGCTAGTTAGGGTGTTTCAATTTGGTATCAGAGCCGCCAGGTTGTCTTCCGAAGATCATCACGACATGTACAATCATCATCAGCAGTTAGCTCGTTCCACGGTTCAGTAAGCTTTTATTGCTCTAGTAGTTTATTTATTTATTTATGAATAAGAAAAACCTGATAGGAAGCATGTTAGTAGCCTGATAGTAGAATAGGCGCATGTTTCGTTTTAATTTCCAAATTAAGCGGCATTAGTAAGCTCTCGATGATCGTGATTGGAAGTGCCAACTCGGGGTTTCGAGGCTGTTCAGACTAGATGGACGCCAGACGAATTATTAGGAGACAGGGCATCTCAGTCGGGTCAGATCAAGGTCGAGGAGCTCAGTTCCCCTCAAATGTTATGGGCCGAGATAGAGGTCCCAAGGGCAGGGCTCGTGGTCGGGGTGATGTTAACTCGCCGCAGGCTGCCCAAGTCAATCAAGAAGCCCAGAATTGGGAAGTTAGGTTTGCTGAAATGCAAGCCAGAATAGAGGAGCAAGATAATGAGATTCAGAGATTCAGGCTGCAGGGTGCTCCTGCAGTGCCGGTGCCAGAAGTTCCAGTGGCACCTGCCCCTGTTGCTCAGGCCGAGATAGTGGTAGCGGCAACCTGAATGGAACCCTTGTATGAAAGGTTCCGGAAGCAAGCACCTCCGGTTTTCTGGGAGGTCCAGGTGTCGTGAAAGCCGAACAGTGGCTAACAGTGATTACGAAAATATTTAATTTTATGAGTGTGATGGAATACACTACGCAGTTGATCAGTCGGCGAGGTGGGCCTCGGGATTTATGCCAACCGATTTCAGTAAGAAAGAAAAATATCTTGATGGACTTAATGTGAATATCAAGTATGACCTTATGATCACTAGCGACGACAAGATCACCTATGTTGAGATGGTGGAGAAGGCAGTGTGAGCTGAGGGCGCAGTTGGATGTATGTCGGAGTCAGCTAGGACTCCAGTAAGTGGCGGGGCTCCTACCCCTCCTGCATCAGGTTTCAGCAGGGGAGGTAGTGGTTCGGCCATGGACCAGAGGAGGAAATCATCCACTGCATCCGGTGGCTCGGGGCAGAACAAGAGGTTCCGCGAGAACCAGAATCAAGGCGGTCGTCAGGGTAGTGTTGAGACCCGTTATTTCTACCCAAAGTATCTCATTAGTAAGAGGCATCCTCGGGGTGAATGCAAAGGTCAGGGATGCTTTCACTGTGGCATGCCCGGACACTTCAAGAGGGATTGTCCCCAGCTCCGCACAGAGGCACCGAGGGCTCCGGCGATACCCACTCCAGCTAGGGTGTTCGCCATCACTCAGGCTGATGCAGATGCCAGCCCTTCAGTTGTAACAGGTCAGCTTTCAGTTAATAACTCGTATTACTCAGTGCTGTTTGATTCTGGGGCTACACATTCGTATGTGGCAGCTAGAGTCTTTAGTAAATTGGATAGACCGCATGATAGATATGAATCAGGGTTTGGAACCCTATTACCTGGCGGAGAGTTAGTTATCTCCAAAAGGTGGATTAGGTCTATGCCGATCAGAATAGATGGTAGAGAGTTAAGTGCTGACTTGATAGAGATGAGCTTAGTAGAGTTCGATATTATTTTAGGAATGGATTTCCTATCTAAATATTCGGCGAGTATTGATTGCAAAAGGAAGATGGTGATCTTCCAACCGGAAAGTGAAGAACCATTCGTGTTTGTTGGTTCAGTTCGGGGATCTCGGATCCCGGTGATTTCGGCCATGTCAGCTAGAGAATTATTGCATGGTGGATGCTTAGGGTTTCTGGCCACGGTAGTGGACACCACTCGGCCAGATACCATTCGGCCAGAGGACATCAAGGTGGTTCGGAGATTGACTTCGTGATAGATTTGGCACCAGCGGTGGAACCGGTTTCCAAAGCTCCGTATAGAATGGCTCCAGCTGAACTTAAGGAATTAAAGATTCAGCTCCAAAGGTTGCTTGACATAGGGTTTATCCGGCCTAGTGTGTCACCCTGGGGAGCCCCGGTTTTATTCGTCAAGAAGAAAGATGGAACTATGAGGATGTGCATCGATTACAGAGAATTGAACAAGCTGACAGTGAAGAATAAATATCCATTACCTAGGATCGATGATTTGTTCGATCAGCTTCAGGGGAAGACGGTCTTTTCTAAGATTGATCTCCGTTCGGGTTATCATCAGTTGAGAATCCGAGAGGAGGACATTCCGAAGACGGCTTTCCGCACTAGGTATGGACATTATGAATTCCTGGTTATGTCGTTTGGACTAACCAATGCTCCTGCAGCATCCATGAATTTGATAAATAGAGTATTCAAGGATTTCCTCGATATCTGTGTGATTGTGTTTATCGACAACATCCTCGTGTACTCTCAATCAGAAGAGGAGCATGAATTGTATCTTCAGATGGTACTGCAACGGCTTCGGGAACACAAGCTTTATGCCAAGTTCAAGAAATGCAAATTTTGGCTATCTCAGGTGTCCTTCTTAGGGCACATTGTGAGCAAAGATGGGACCAAGGTGGATCCCGGGAAGATAGAATCCATCAGGGATTGGCCAAGACCGAAGACAGTGACAGAGATTAGAAGCTTCTTGGGTTTAGCTGGGTACTACCGTAGGTTCGTGGAAGGGTTCTCTAAAATTTCAATGCCCCTAACCGAGCTTACAAAGAAGAATCAGCGGTTTGTCTGGTCAGACAAGTGCGAAGCTAGTTTTCAAGAGCTGAAGCAAAGGTTGATTACCGCTCCAGTGCTAGCTTTGCCTTCAGACAATGAGAAATTTGTTATTTATTGCGATGCACCCAGACAGGGTCTGGGGTGTGTGTTGGTGCAAGCCGATTGGGTTATCGCTTATGCCTCCCGTCAGTTAAAGGATTACGAACAGCGATACCAAACTCATGATCGAGAGTTGGTCGCGGTGGTTTTTACATTGAAGATTTGGCGGCGTTACCTTTACGGAGAAAGGTGTGAAATCTATACCGACCATAAAAGTCTCAAGTATTTCTTTACTCAGAAAGATTTGAACATGAGACAGAGGCGTTGGTTGGAATTAGTGAAAGATTACGACTGTGAGATTCTCTATCACCCTGGGAAGGCCAATGTAGTGGCCGATGCCCTGAGCAGAAAGGGTCCCGGGCAGGTAGCTAGCATGGTTCAGATTTCACCTCAGCTAGCAGAGGATATGGTTAGATCCAGCATTGAGTTTGTGGTAGGTCAGCTTCACAACTTAACGCTGCAATCTGATCTATTGGAAAGAATTAAGGCCGCTCAGATGACGAATCCAGAGTTAGTGAAGATCAGAGATGAGGTTTTGGCTGGTCAAGCAAGGGACTTTTCAGTGTCAGACAACGGGATACTTCTGTATAAAGCTAGGGTTTGTGTTCCGAATAGTGTGGAACTCAGGAATGAGATCTTTGAGGAGACTCATTCTACCCCGTATTCTCTGCATCTCGGCACCACTAAGATGTACCAAGATCTTAAACCGTACTTCTGGTGGAGCGGTATGAAGAAGAATTTGGTAGAATTCGTATCGAGATGCCTCACTTGTCAGCAGATTAAGGCTGAACATCAGAGACCAGCAGGGTTGTTGCAGCCTCTAACCCTACCAGAATGGAAGTGGGAAGATATCACGATGGATTTTGTGGTCGGGTCACCTAGGACCACGGGTTTGTTTGATTCCATCTGGGTAGTGGTGGATCGATTTACGAAATCTGCTCATTTTCTGCCTGTTAGAACGACATTTACAGTGGATCAGTTGGCAGAATTGTATGTCAGAGAAATTGTAAGACTTCACGGGGTACCGAAGTCTATAGTTTCGGATAGGGATCCGAAATTCACCTCCAAATTTTGGCAGAGTTTGCAACGAGCAATGGGTACAAAGCTAAAATTCAGTACAGCATTCCATCCTCAGACAGATGGTCAGTCCGAAAGGACAATTCAGATATTGGAGGACATGTTACGAGCCTGTGTTATGGATTTTGAAGGCTCATGGAATAAATATCTACCGTTGATAGAATTTTCTTACAATAACAGTTATCAGAGTACGATAGGGATGGCTCCCTATGAACTGTTATACGGTAGGAAATGTAGATCTCCCATCCACTGGGATGAAACAGGGGAGAGGAAATACTTAGGTCCAGAGTCAATGCAGCGGACCAATGAGGCAATAGAGAAAATAAAAGCTAGAATGCTCGCCTCACAAAGTAGACAGAAGAGTTATGCAGATCCGAAACGCAGAGATGTTGAGTTCCAAGTAGGGGAGCATGTGTTTTTACGGGTATCTCCAATGAAGGGGATCAAACGTTTCGGGAAAAGAGGCAAGTTATGCCCTAGATTTACAGGACCTTTCAAGATTCTCGAGAAGATAGGTCAAGTGGCATACCGGTTAGCGTTGCCTCCAGCGTTATCAGCAGTTCACAACGCATTCCATGTCTCGATGTTGAGAAAATACGTTTCAGATCCTTCTCATATACTTAGTTATGAGAGCCTAGAACTGCAGCCAGATATGACTTATGAAGAGCAGCCAGTGCAGATCCTGGATAGAAAGGATAAAGTCCTTCGGAATAAGACCATAGCATTGGTCAAAGTTCTCTGGAGAAACAGCAAGGTGGAGGAAGCCACCTGGGAGCTAGAGTCAGATATGAGAGCTCAATATCCAGAGTTATTCAGGTTAGATTTCAGGGACGAAATCCTTTTAAGGGGGGGGATAGTTGTAAAGACCGGTTAGTTTAATTTGGAAATTAGCAGTTAATCACGTTTAATTATGAAAATTATTTATAGCTATTTAAATAATTATTATACTGTTATTATTGAATTCAGAGATGCATTTTTATGTCATTTAGTAGTTTTCATAATTTTGCATTTTCGGTGCCCGGTATTTTGGAACTCGGTGTTTGGCTCCGTAAAATCACAATTTAGTATGTTAGTAGTTTGGGACGATTTATTAGACATTGGGAATGTCGGGAATGGCCGGGAATTTAGAATTTCCCAAAAATACCCCTTTAGTGTTATTTATGTGATTTTAGTGTGAAGGGGCAAAATGGTCATTTTGCCCCATTATTAGTTTGTCTTTTTGTGGCTTAATAAATGAGAAATATGTGTTTTATTTGATGTTATATTGGCTGAAATAAGTGGGTTAGGTGGCATTTCTCTCATTTTTCAAAACTTAGAAAAAAATAGAAAAATTTTCAAAAGGAAAACTCTCTCTTTTCCTCTCTCTTTTTCGGCCATTTGAGGCAGCAAGAAAGTGGATTTGCTCTTGTGATTTTGGTGATTCTCAGCAAGTCTTGTTGTTTTCTTGAAAAAAATGAGGAAAAAGATGAATTATGCATGGATGATTTTAATGTTGTTGCTGCTGCTAGTTGTTGTTGTTATTTCTATGTTTAAAATGTTGATTTAAATATGTTTAGTTAGGTTGAAATGCATGCTAGTTGTTCTTGCTTTACTTGGTTAGTTTTCTTGTTAAAAAGCTATGGTTTTCAAGTGAAAATTGAGGTTTTGGTGGCTGTAGTGTTTGCATGAATTAGGGTTAGTTTTCTGCAGTGTTTTTATTCTTGTTTATGTAGTTCTAAGCTAGTTTTGAGGCTTGTAAGTGAGCTTTAGCCAAGTTTGAGTTTGAACTCAAAGCTTGGAGCTCACATGGTGATTTTCATTTCTGTGCTTTCTGGGTGAGTTTGATGCTTTAGAAATGTTCTACGGGATATATAGAACAGGTCTGGAAGGTTTTGTGTGATTTGGAGTTGATTTGAATGAGTTATGAAATTTTGAATTTCTACCTGCGAGGAACCGGAATTCCGGTTGTGCATCTGGAATTCCGGATGGGTTTCGAAAATTCCCAGAACCGGAATTCCGGTTGGGCAACCGGTCTACCGGTTGGAGAAATTTCAAAAACCCTAGTTTTCCTTGATTTTATGTTATTTGGGGTATTGCCATGCTTTTTATCGATAGGGTAACTTCTAGTGTTGGGTTTTATGCCCTAAATAAAACTCATTTCATATAATCAGATTTACTTATTAATAAAGATCAGAAATAACATTTTATGTTGCATGGTTCACATGATTTATTTCATGATTATATGTATATAATGTATGAATTCATTTTAAGTCCAGAACATATGAGTTGGTTAAAGATTATAGTGTTGTCAGCACAGTGGAATATAATCTTTATTGTATGTTCAAAAGTTGATTCCCTGATTTGTCAGAACACTGGATTTAGACTGACATGGTATAATCAGCGATAGGTATTCTTACACCTTGGAAAAGTGTTATGTCCTTTCCAGGACATTGGCAAAGTTTACCAGTATCGGATGTATGGAGTATACATCGGAAGGGACCGATATTGAACTTTGATTAGATATGTTGAAATTTACCGTAATATCTATTCAATTCAATATCATAAGTTGATCCTAGATCACATGATCGAAATCCTGATATGGTTAGGCTCAATTTCAAGAGTGTTACTCGTGTTCTTTGATTTGTTAGTTAAGCCCAGTTTTGTATCAGGGTAATACATACATTTTGGGAACACAGTAATACAATTGAGTGGGGGAGCGCTAACATAACTATGGAATCTATAGCTTCTATTTGGCAAATAGAAGTAAAGGATGATTTCCTTCGAGCTTAACCAAACGAAGATAAATGGTGGAGATCTCATTTCACTTAGGTGAAATATCATTTATACAGGGTTAAGTGTTTTAAGGATAAAATACATTGTAGGGTGTTACGGTAATTTAATCCTGTACAGTGTAAATCATCTATATAGAGGATCATTGATCACATTAGGGTTATAACAATGGATAACTAATGACGTGTCTATATCGTGGAACATATAGAGCGTTTCTATATGACTGAGAGTGCAATTCCAAGTTCTAAGTGTGGATTCAATGAGGAATTAATAAGTTAGGGAATTTACTTGGTAAATTCGGTTCGACTTATTGGAAGCTCGGTTATATAGACCCATGGTCCCCATAGTAGTTGAGGCCATACTGCTTGTAAGACTCAGTTAATTGATTTTAATTAATCAATTATAATTCTAAAAGTTAGACTATGTCTACTTTATGAATTCTCACAGTTTAAGGATGAAATCGTAAATAAAAGGGTTTCTAGGTTTAATTATTAATTAAGAGACCTTGTATGTCTAATTAATAATTATTTTAAATGACAATATTATTTAATAATCTATTTTAGTTATTAAATAATTAGTTTTGGCATTTAAATGATTAGAATTGGAAAAATGGCATTTTTGGAGAAATTGAAATAAAATTGAGGAAACTGCAAAATCCAAGTGAGGCCCATATTCCCTCTATGGCCGAGCACTTCCTTTGTGTTTCCCAATTATTATTTTTATTTTTTAATCGTCATGTAATTGCTAATCAAAGCCTAGCTAAAATAGGAAAGTGGTGGATCACACTAAATAAGGCAGTTGATTGATTACACAGTAATTAAGGAAACTGTTTTATTTGGAAAGTTGTGCTCTCCCTTCTCCCTATATAAAGCAACCTTTGTGTCTCTTCTCTTGCATGCTATAAGCCACGAAATTGAGAGAGAAATAGAGAGAAATTTCGAAATCCTTGTGAGATGAGTAGTGCCCACACACATCAAGTGGTATCTCAATCATAGTATGGAAGACTATGGAATTTCTGCATCAAAGAAGGAGAAAAGAAGATCCAGGTTCAGATCTTGGTGATGCTCTGCTACAGAAAGGAATCAAGGGCTAGAGATCTGAACGGAAGGAGTCATATTATTCCGCTGCACCCACTGTAAGGTTTTCTAACTTTATATGTGTTTATTTTCATTGTTTTAGAATTCATATTAGGTTGTTAATCCAACATACTTGTTAGTAAATCTAGATCCTGGTAAAATAATTCCCAACAACTGGCACCAGAGCCATGGTAATGATTTACTTTCATGTAATATGAATTAAAACGATGATTGCATGTTTTTGTGTTGATTTGGATGGTTTCAGGTTGGTTATGTGTTGTTTGATGAATGTTGATGTTGTACAGTTTCGTTTTCCATGAAAAATATTTTTTCAATTTTTGAAATTATTTTATTTGGATTCCTTGTGAAAAATCAAGCAATTTTGTTTTTTACGGAACTCGATTCCGATAAAAATTGAGAAAGTTATGAATTTTTAAAAAATTGGATTTCGGGTATGCATGGATGCTCAATCGCACGCCCAGGAGCTTCGGACAAGCTCCTCCTCCGCGCGCGTGAGCTGAGCATCCAACCCATGTGCACCCTGCTGTCCGCCCAAATACGCCCACGAAAACCCTGCTGGCGCCGAGATTTCTCGCCCAGCTTCACCCTCTCCGCGCGCGTATGGGCTGCTAGGCCACTTCTCTTGGGCTGCGGTTACGTACCCCATGAAGCGACCAAACCCAAAGTTGCGATTTTTGGGATTTTTTCCAAAAAAATCCAATTTTTTTCATGGGATTGTTTCCCAAAATTCATTTTTCCAATTTTAAATATTTCTAAATTGAAATGTTTCCAATTTTAAATATTTTCAATTTGGAATTTTTCCAATTTTAAATATTTCTATTTTGGATTGTTTCCAATTTTTAAATATTTCCTATTATGGTCAGATTTAAAAATTTGTTAACTTCTTTAATATTTATTTATTATTTAATTATAAGATTAGATATTTTGATATTTAAGATATTTTAAATTAAAAGATAACTTTGTCTTTTTATTTAAAATATTATATTAAAATTATCTTATATGACAAATTAAATAATTAATAAATTTGAAATTAACATAGATATTTTTATAGATATACTTACCATAATGTTTTTTTTTTCAAATTCAAAAATTTGTTATTTTGTTAAATATTTAATTATTTATAAATTATAAGTATAAAAATGATATTTTTTCTATATATATCATTTTTTCCTTATTAGAAATTTATAAATCATATCTTAAATATTTAAATAACATAGATATTTTTGTAGAGATTTGAATATTGCTTAATTTGAGATATTTTGACATATAATTATGGTAATTATTATTCATTTATTATTTTATTCCTAAAATAATAATTATCTAACCAAATCTATTTTAAAATTGGTTTATTTTATTAAATTATAAGATCTAAAAGTGATATTGAAGATTCTTTCCTTTCAAATCGTTGATCTTATTAGATATTTAATTTGATTCAAATAAACCTAGATATTTTAAAATTAGTTTCCTTTATTTGGTTAGTTTAAGAATAATAATTTAATTATATTAATATCTTATTTTCACATCTGTTACATGGACAATGTTTGTTTATTTAATATTGTTTATTCAAAATTTTTTTAACAAACCTATTATTTATCTGATCTAAATTTCTATGATTAACTTGTTGACAGATCATGATCCAATGATCTGATTTTAATCATAGTCCAATTGACGATAGATCTTATAAATAATTTGTAACAGGTAAATTTTGTACTTCTTTCATCTGTGTAAACCTAGTAACATGATAGGGCCCATCCAAATCATTTGACCTGTGTGAGCCTATATGTTTGCTTTTGGGCTTAGATACATATAGGGAGCCCATTTAAGTTTTTACTAAGTAAATGGACTAGGTTGCTAAAATAAATTTTGACATAAGGAAATTTATTTAGGCCCAATTAGATTTGGGCTTATTCAATGAATAACAATTGTTTATTTTAAGGTTAAATTCCTCTCTTTTGGGCCTTGTGTGAGAGTTGGGGGCCATAGAAGTGGGTACGACATACTGAACCCCTCACATGAACTACCCCAATTGTGAAGGCCCATTTGCCTTATTTAAATAATTGTATTAGGTTAATTATATTAGTCTAACCTAATTAAAATTGAATTAGCAACATAATTAACTTTTAAAATATATGAAATTTATTTTTCATTGTAATATTTTAAAGTTAATTTTAGAAAAACACTTAGTCAATGATATATTCTAGATAGTTATTTCTAGTACTAGTTATTATTTCTAATATTAAATAGGAAAATATCATTGATTGTGAAATTAATTGTTTCCTAATTAATTTTGGTACAATCTAAGTTTAGAATATTTTCCTAGTATTAAACTAGAATTAATAATTAAGTTTCTTCTTTACTTAATTATTTATTTCTTGAATTTAATACATTTAATTAAATTAAAAATTTCAATATCTAAGTTGATTTTCATCATGATACTTTAGTATTGTTATTTTCATGTTATTTAATTAAAGTTGAAAATTATTTTAAGTTTGGAATCTTATTTCAGAATAACTTAAGTTTGAATAATTTTCAGAATATATTGTATTAATCATTTCCCAAAATTTCGAAATTACATTTCTTTAATGTAGAAATTTCGAATTTTATTTGAAAAATAGATTAAAGTTGAAAATTATTTATTTAATTTTGGACCAACTTAAATCAGTGACTTTTTCATTTAATGGTTAATTAAAATAAATGAACTAAAATATATTATAATTAGAAATTGGATTAGTTAGTCTATGAAAGTCTAGATAGATATTATCTGTTTTGCTTGAAGTATTTTTCTAGTGTATTTAATTAAATAGAAAATTAATATTTAAGTTGATTTTTTAATCATGATACTTAAATATTTGAAATTTTTCTTAGATATTTAATTAAATAGGGAAATTATATTTTTTGTTGAAAATTAATTTTTATTAATTTTGGGCCAACATAAAATTAGACTAATTTTCCAGGATTTATTTTATTTTATTTTAAAGCATTTTCGAAATGCAATATATATTTATAGAAAATTAAATTTGAGTTGTAAATTAATTTAAATTAATTTTGAAACAACTTAAATTGAATAATTTTTAAAATATTTATGGAAATTATTACTAAGATGGAAATAATTCACGTTATTTATCTATCTAAGTATAATTTATAAATATTAAATTAAAATTTATATTTGGAATTTTTCATTCGAAATTGGAAATTTTAATTAAATAAATATATATTTAAAATAAATAGATTAAAATAAATATTAGAAGAAAATACAACCCTTCATTAAATAATGAGCTTTATTATTATAAGGATATTCGATCTCCATTGTTGGTTTTACATAGCTATTGTTTTAGTGAGTAATCCTCCCTAATGGAGGAACGTTCATTAGCAAGTTAGCACCGTTTAATCTCGAAAGATAAGTAATCTTGTAAGTTTTTTATATAGTTTATGACCACCCTAATGGTGGCGACTGTATAAGACTTGCAAGAATATGAAACAATGGTGGAAGCTCATAAGATAGAATAGCCTTGACTCTCGCCTAAACGGGACAACGCGGATTCACATCTTGATCGAATAAAAGGTTGCTAGAATGTTGATCATTTTAGATGAGCTGACAACTCTATTCAATGAATGGTAGCTTTGACTCTTGCCTAAACGGGACACTGATATCAGTTTGTTGAAAACCTTGGAAATTATTTAGGATTGTATGTTTTAGTATTTTCACTTGTCATTCCTACTTGCTATATGCTTCATAATTTCTGAATTGTGTATGAATTTGTATTGAACCATGTTATTTTCTGTTATTAAATTGTAGTTTAATTTCGAATCTTCATTGTTGGTCTAACTTGATTTGTTTTTCTAATGAGATAAATCCCTAATGGATTTTCACCATTAGACTAACATAATAGTGTTAGATCTCGAAAGATAAATATTGTATATGCAACATCTAGCTGTTCATCAATTGATGACACCTTAGACTAGTGTTTTACAATATGAAACAAGAAGATTGTATAAATAAGATTACTTTGACTCTCGCTAATCGGAGCATCGTTGGATTCTTATTTAAAACGAAATTATCCTAATTCCTCTTAGCTTATTCATTTCGAATTAGCTTAATGACATATCATTGGATGAATGGTCTATAAATCATATAAAGTCTTATTTTCTCTTAAGAAATTAGATGACGCATATGATTATATTCCCGGAATTCTATCCCTCAATGATATAAATCCTCAATCTTAGATATCTCCTACTTGTATAGGCAAATCATAGAGTTAGATTAGTAGTGGTGGTACAAGAAAGAATTACTAATTATACAGTTACACTTTCACAAGTGTTTCATAACCATTTTCTATCAATGGATTCAAACTGTATGAGTTTAGTATTCTGTGACCAGAATCCACTTGCACTATTCTAAGAACTCTTTGATGTAACTAACCTAAGTCATCAAAAGATACAACCACATTTTATAAATCTATGGCATTTGTATCTTGTTCATAGTGGTTTTGACAAGATCATTCTCTGCAAAGAGTTAATATGCCTATATCCACTGAAAGTAATTTCATCTCATTCGCAGATGGATGTACATTCAGGGGTGGATATGAGTTTTCGTTGTATTATTAAAGTGATCACTCTAGATTTTACCTTATGCAAAAGAAATTTGAAATGTTTGAAAAATTTCATGAATTTCTAGCAATGGTGAAGGTAAGTGGTTAAAGATCTTGCGAACTGATAGGGGTGGAGAAAAAGTTAGTAGATATGCAGTTCAAAGATCATTAATTTGATTTTGAATTATATCCAAACTTACCTTCCCAGAAATTCGAGTTGCATATTGATGATTAGTTACTACTCGTTGCCTAAATCCTTCTAAGGAAATAAAATTTCAGAATGATGCAATGGTTGTATACTTAATGTAAATCATTACTAGATTCATGGATGACCTAATCGAAATCTTAAGAAAAGCTAGAACTGCTAACCCTGGTTTGCATGTTTGTTAGCTATTCTAAGTGATTAGGGGTGGAGCATCCCATAGTCATTAGATAAGAAAGTGTTTGTTTAAACAAATACTATTTTTCTAAGAAAATGACTAAATCTGAAAATAAAGTAGCAAATAAAGGAGATATTTTTTTTCTTGATTCCAAAAGTGTTCTATCATCTTATTTTACAAGATGATCCCACGTCCTCTGTTGTCTTAACACAACTGAAGAGGTCTATACCATTTAGTTTACTTTGACATAGTTCATGGTACCTTGTTGTAGTGGGAGAGTTTTTAGGAACTCACCTTCTTATAACTTGGAAGAAACTAGTGATTAAAATCCATTGTGAGTTTAAACAAGTAATGGATTGTCAAGATAAGAAACTAAGAAGAAAGCCAATAGAACTATGGTTTGATCCATTCACATGGAGTAACCTAAAGTTTTTTTGTTACAAGGACATGAAAGGAAATTTTCGTTAATAAATCTATTCAATGGACTTAACAAAACTTCCTGTTCCTAGTACTATAGGTTTGAGTTTATCTAAACCTATGGCTTATGGTATACCTGGAAATTACTTACTCTAATGCAAGCAACTTACTTTAGTGTGATGCTAGAGCATTTTCTTTCCAATGGAAATCTATAGAAGCTTCAAAACTTCTAAGCATAGATTTTATTTATCTAAGGAAAAGTTTCAACTATTCCAGAAAAGATAAAGCCATGAAAGAATTCTTAAATCAACAGTGAGAGGTCTCAGATATGCTTTAGTATGCCTTAGACCAGACACCTGCTGTTGAGTGGGAGTAATGAGTAGGTATCAGATTAATCCAGGAGAAGAACATTGGAAGACAATCAAGTAAATTTTAAGATTAAGAAGAGGAACTATATGTTAGTCAATAAGGGTGTTTGTTTAAAACTCTTAGACTACACCACATCAGATTTCAAGACTTGCCTTTGTGCTAGAAAGTCTGCTGATGAGATGGTGATTACTTTGGGGGTGGAGTAGTGATTTTGGAGAAGTGTAAAAACCTATCTGAAATCTCTTGGTCTACCAGAAAGAGACTGAATGTTAAAAGTTGCAGGAAAGATACTTTTTCAGTCTAAGGAAAGTTCTATACATTTGTGGCAGTGTTCCAACTTGCCTTAACTACTAGGGTTACTTCCTGTATAACAAAAGAGTAGTTGCCCAAAAGTATAGAATCCAGTATCCCAAAAGAGTAGACATATAGAGAGGAATTTCACATTATCAAGGATTTTGTGATTAAGGAAGAGTAATGGTGGAGAAGAGGTTGTGTTTAATTCAACCTGTCAGATCCCATTACGAGGAGTTTACTACTATTACACTTGATTGGTATATCAAGGTGTTAATGATTATTTGAAATGCACTTTTTGTTTTATATTAGTGCAAGTGGGAGTTTGTTGGGTTTTATGCCCTAAATAAAACTCATTTCATATAATCAGATTTACTTATTAATAAAGATCAGAAATAACATTTTATGTTGCATGGTTCACATGATTTATTTCATGATTATATGTATATAATGTATGAATTCATTTTAAGTCCAGAACATATGAGTTGGTTAAAGATTATAGTGTTGTCAGCACAGTGGAATATAATCTTTATTGTATGTTCAAAAGTTGATTCCCTGATTTGTCAGAACACTGGATTTAGACTGACATGGTATAATCAGCGATAGGTATTCTTACACCTTGGAAAAGTGTTATGTCCTTTCCAGGACATTGGCAAAGTTTACCAGTATCGGATGTATGGAGTATACATCGGAAGGGACCGATATTGAACTTTGATTAGATATGTTAAAATTTACCGTAATATCTATTCAATTCAATATCATAAGTTGATCCTAGATCACATGATCGAAATCCTGATATGGTTAGGCTCAATTTCAAGAGTGTTACTCGTGTTCTTTGATTTGTTAGTTAAGCCCAGTTTTGTATCAGGGTAATACATACATTTTGGGAACACAGTAATACAATTGAGTAGGGGAGCGCTAACATAACTATGGAATCTATAGCTTCTATTTGGCAAATAGAAGTAAAGGATGATTTCCTTCGAGCTTAACCAAACGAAGATAAATGGTGGAGATCTCATTTCACTTAGGTGAAATATCATTTATACAGGGTTAAGTGTTTTAAGGATAAAATACATTGTAGGGTGTTACGGTAATTTAATCTTTTGTACAGTGTAAATCATCTATATAGAGGATCATTGATCACATTAGGGTTATAACAATGGATAACTAATGACGTGTCTATATCGTGGAACATATAGAGCGTTTCTATATGACTGAGAGTGCAATTCCAAGTTCTAAGTGTGGATTCAATGAGGAATTAATAAGTTAGGGAATTTACTTGGTAAATTCGGTTCGACTTATTGGAAGCTCGGTTATATAGACCCATGGTCCCCATAGTAGTTGAGGCCATACTGCTTGTAAGACTCAGTTAATTGATTTTAATTAATCAATTATAATTCTAAAAGTTAGACTATGTCTACTTTATGAATTCTCACAGTTTAAGGATGAAATCGTAAATAAAAGGGTTTCTAGGTTTAATTATTAATTAAGAGACCTTGTATGTCTAATTAATAATTATTTTAAATGACAATATTATTTAATAATCTATTTTAGTTATTAAATAATTAGTTTTGGCATTTAAATGATTAGAATTGGAAAAATGGCATTTTTGGAGAAATTGAAATAAAATTGAGGAAACTGCAAAATCCAAGTGAGGCCCATATTCCCTCTATGGCCGAGCACTTCCTTTGTGTTTCCCAATTATTATTTTTATTTTTTAATCGTCATGTAATTGCTAATCAAAGCCTAGCTAAAATAGGAAAGTGGTGGATCACACTAAATAAGGCAGTTGATTGATTACACAGTAATTAAGGAAACTGTTTTATTTGGAAAGTTGTGCTCTCCCTTCTCCCTATATAAAGCAACCTTTGTGTCTCTTCTCTTGCATGCTATAAGCCACGAAATTGAGAGAGAAATAGAGAGAAATTTCGAAATCCTTGTGAGATGAGTAGTGCCCACACACATCAAGTGGTATCTCAATCATAGTATGGAAGACTATGGAATTTCTGCATCAAAGAAGGAGAAAAGAAGATCCAGGTTCAGATCTTGGTGATGCTCTGCTACAGAAAGGAATCAAGGGCTAGAGATCTGAACGGAAGGAGTCATATTATTCCGCTGCACCCACTGTAAGGTTTTCTAACTTTATATGTGTTTATTTTCATTGTTTTAGAATTCATATTAGGTTGTTAATCCAACATACTTGTTAGTAAATCTAGATCCTAGTAAAATAATTCCCAACATCTAGTTCCTAGTTTAAGTCCCCAGGAAGTGATTTAGCGTATCACTTATAGTGCTGTGATTTTTATGGTTTAGGAGCGTGTAATCCGCCGCGCAGATAGTTCCAGTCAGGTTGACCGGAACACCTGAATTCGGAATCCAGGTAAGATTAGTATAACAGTATGCATATGTAGATTACATGTTTAGCGTGCATGTAGGAAGCCTGTTAGATTACATTAGATATGTATGTTGGCTTCGAACCATTCAACTGTGTCACGTTGGTACAGGCTGGAGTATGACCAAAGAAATCGGAGGAGTATGACAGTTCGACCGATTAGGCCGACACCGTATCACGTCGGTACGGCCGGAGTATGACCGATGTCGAGTATGACCGGTTCGACCGATTAGGCTGATACTTAGGTTGGTGGTTCCGTACTATTTGACGTATCACGTCGGTACAGGCTGGAGTATGACCAGCAGCCGGAGTATGACCGGTTCGACCGATCAGGCTGATACTGTAACACGTCAGTACAGGCTGGAGTATGACCGGTTCGACCGATCAGGCTGTTACTTGTCAATAGTACCGTCCCTATCAACGTTCAGAACTCAGTACCGTATTGGACACGGCAGTTAGGGGGACTCAGTATCGTGTTGGACACGGCAGTTATGGTTATGGTCAGGGGTATGGGCATCTGATCATGACTGGGATTTATTTATGAGTATTATTATGCTTTTCTTACTGAGTCTGTTGACTCACAGTGCTATGTTTATGTGTAGGTAAAGACAAGGCTATGGCTGATGGACCGTGAACGAGCCTATGAAGATTGTACATGTCGGGGCGGTTAGGCCTGGAGCGTACGATCATCGGGACAGCGAGGCTATTTTTTATAATTAGTCGCTAGGCGACAAGTATTTTGTATTAACAGTAAACTTTTGTAAATGGTATTCCTGTTTTCACTTGGAATTGAACATTAAGTTCATACCTGTTCTTGTCAAGCTCCAAACTTTCACAGATTGTTTGAACAAGAGTTGCATAAAAGAATTTTCTTTGAAGTAATATGCCTGTCACTACATAGTTTCTTAAATTGACATTTTCTTCTCAAAATCCGTTGTAAAATAGTATTATTGTCATAGGATCCATTTCCTGAGAATGTTAAAGATTGATAACAGTAAGTAATAACTTTTCAAGAGTAAATTTCTTGGATAAATATATGATTGGTCTAGGATTCTTGTTTGTAAGATGTAATTGTAGCTTGGAATTATTTGTTATTTGTTTAATATATCAAAATAATTGAATATTAAATAAGAATTTGATTAGATTATGAATGTGCAAGATATATTGATTGGTATTACATACCTTTTCTGTTCAATTTCAATTTCCAGATTTTTTGTTCTTCACAATTTCTTGGTTATCCTCTGTTCTTGTATATTCTTCTTGATAGATCTTCTCTCTTGTTGATATTAGTGATTGCAGTGATGCATTAGCAGTTGCTATTTTGTGCAAGCTCTAAGGTCTGAATATTTTTCATCAATAGAGGTTTTTGACGAAGGAGTTGCTCTGCGATTAGTCGACGGAGAATCGCAAATAGCTGTATGATGTTTTTTTTGTTGTTTGATTATGTTCTGATTGAGGTAATGAACCAATGGTTGCTAATTTGCTGAAGGTTTAAGCTCAGAAGATCTCATCAATGGAGGTTATCGATAATGGAGTTTTCTGCATTTTGCGATGGAGATTTGCGACTGTCGCAGAATTTTGTAGGTTTTTTTTTTTTTTTTTTTTTTGTTTCGAATGAGCTTTAAAATGAAAATTGAGGAATTTGTATGTTTCGTTGTAGATTGTGAATCACGCGCTTGATTCCTGCTTTTTAGGATTAGCAGTTGATTTAGTTTGAAGGTTCCCGTGAAGAAGATGATGACGTGTCACGTCATTCTGTGTTTGATATATATTTAACGTTATTTTTGTAAAAAGTTTCCTAATATAGTATATTCCTAAAAAAATCCCTTCATACAATCTAATTATAAAAAACCAATCAAATCTAATTACATTATTTTACTTATTTTAAATTTTTAGTTACATTGCACTCGTAATAATGATATTTTTATAGATTATTAAATTTAAATAAATAGTGATAATTAGCTTTGACGTGAATTTTGAAGCATAATTGAATCAAATATAATTTTTTAAATTTAATTACTAATTAGAATTGAATGTGAAAAGATAAATTGAATGGGATCCCCATCCTAAAATATAACATACCATAATAAACATTTTTTTTCCCACTAAGGTATAACTTTATATTTTTATTTATATATTTATTATTTAATATAACCTTTATATGCTAACATAGTTCTGTTCACCTTTTTACATTTTTTTATTAAAATAAAATTTTATTTTACCAAGTACAATTTTGTAAAAATTAGACAAAATATAGCTTATCGGAGATGTTCTAATAATACATCGCTTTACTTTACTACTGTTCATTGTAAACAAAAAAACAATATTCTGGTGTGTAAAAAAAAATGTAACAGATGTTTCCTTTCCATATACTAATTGGCAGATCCATAAGACTGGCCAATGATGTTTCCTTCGTAGTTTTACGGTTAGTCATGCTTGACAGTATGTGTAGCTTCATGAATTAAATCATAGATTTATTTCTTATTAAGAGAAAAACAAAAAAAGAAAAAAAGAAAACATAAATTTAATGGTTTATTGATCTTAATCTGTTTCATATTCAGTCTCTACTAAAAATACAATAATTAAAATTCTCTCTAGAAAACAAACATAATTAAAAATACTATTATGTCGAAAATAGGAAGACCTTTTATTAGCAAATCTAGTTGATCTAGGTAGTTTCTTCACTAACTGAGAAAACTAAATCATTTTCACTTTATCAGAAGGAAGGAAACGAAAAAAAAAAATAAAGCCTATGTGATAGAAAAATAAATACTTTTAACGCCAAATGTATTCAAATCAAACTTATAATAATCATTGATCCAGAAATGAATAAGAAAGTACAATATGGGAGAATTCATAGTACCAGAAGAGAGAGAACAATCCATGACCGGAAAAAGAGATAATTATATTCATTGAAACAATAAATAAGAAAAGAAAAAGTTCAGTAAAAAAAAACAATTAAAAAGAAAAAGATGGTAACAGATGTTTTCTTCTCATATATAATTTTTTTTTACAATAAAATTGTGATCGATGAAAGAGATCAGGAAACCGTAGACATGGCGAAAAAGAGAATATAGGAATCAGCGTCTGATGTGCTTGACCTTGAACCAGCCTTTCTTGCAGGAGTTTGAGACGACCCTAACTCCCTTCTTTAGCAAGTGCTTGAGCTCTCTGGCTCTCTGCTTCACTTGATGCTCAAACCCTGACATACTGTAATTGTAGTATTTCTTTTCTTGGAGAAGAAGAAAGAAAGAAAGAAGGTTTTGAGATTTGGGGTTTAATTTGCAGACTGTGGAGATCTGAAAGTTTGGCTCAAGCTCATATATAGAGAGAAAATAAAGGAAGGATGAGCGGTGGATTTGGGTTTTTGAAAAAGGAAAGTCTAGTCCAGATTTTAGTAACGAAACCATCGTGGGATCCAACGCATTTTCGGATAACACGTGGCAGATATTTGTGCTATTTGGTATTGATATTTATCTCGGTTCGCACGTGACAGCGTATCGACGTTGATTGCGGGATAAGCATTGGGTACCTAAAGCAATTTTTTTTTCTTTTTTAAAAAATAAAATCATTTAATTTGTGGTCTGATATTTTTCTTTTGAGAGGTTAATTGTTGTTGCTTTTTCTTTTTTTTTTTTTCTTTCTTCTTTTGTTGGAGCTCTCAAGATCAAAAATAGGTAGGTGGACCACTGTTTTATTCTGAATATATAATGTAACGAAAAATTGGAATAACTGGAGCTGTTAAGGCTGTCATGTATGTGTTGTGTGCACATCACTCCATTCTCTTAGCACTGGAGTTTTGGACCAATCTAACCAACCATTACGATTGACTGCTTCCAACAAACTTTTTTGGATTTTTTTTATCTGAGAGCAAATTTTTAGCTTTTTACCAATAATAAAAGATATGAAAACATCTTCTGAAGTATGTGTGATAAAATATATAAGCAAGATTTACTTTTTCAATATTTTTTACAAAGTTATCTTACACAAAAAAAAATATTTGCATAGTCAGATTTTATTAAATTCCATATACATGTGTATTTTAGAATTTATATATAGAAGGTAACTATCTAGAACCCCTTCTTGTTAGTTCTTTTTTCTAATTACACTGAATTAGTAGGGCCATACACGCAAACTCCAGCACTACACCATGACCCATGTGTAGTAGTGTTGGCCACGATTAAAAAGATATTTGAGATGAAAGGGCACTCTACCCCAGCTCACCTCAGCTAGGCCCTTGTTTATTTATTTAGTTTTAATTGTTTACATACATACAGCCATAGCTACAAGAGCACTAGGTCACTAGAGAATTATTAAAGTTCCTCATTTAAGTACGTGTAGCCAATTGTCAAGGCTTCCAAGTTCTACACAGCTCGGTGCATATTTGACTAAAAGAAATTGAAAAAATGAAAAGAAAAAGAGATGTTGCTTAAAGTTCAATAATTAGCAGGACAGAGCTCAATAAAGATCCAAAATTTAAGCATATTGATTCTTCGGTCCATACAAATTAGTTGTTTAAGCAGTTGCTTAAACCACTTATGTAAATTATGATGTGGGTGGTGGTTTACAAATCAGTAGCATTCTTTTCAAAATTTTAAAAGAGTATTTTATCTTTAATTGGTGGTCTTGTCTGATTATCCCAGCTAAATATGTCTATCAAACAAAAGGCAAGATTATGATAAGGCATATTTATATGTATGGGGTCTACAAGCATGGGTATAAATAAATATGTATATCTATATTTTGAAAATGACAATAATTATTAATGAGATAGGCGGTGGAGTGGAGTAAGGAAAAATAACTATAATCAGTCTTGCTGTTCACATATTATATATGAGTATTATGTTATGTAGTAGCTAGCCAGTAGCCACGGGGGAAGGGAAATAACTTTATGACTTGCGACAAAGTAAAGGGAAATAAGCCAACAAGGGAGCAGAACAGAGAAAGGTTTTCTAAAGAAAGATGATGTTTTTGGGGACCCTATCTTTTCTCACTCTTTAATTACTTTTTCATCTATATAAACGGTATGATGGTTTCCCCTTCAAATCACCATGGCCCATGTGTAGACTTTTCTTTTTTAGTGAAAGAATTAAAGTTCATTAACTAAAAACTAAAGATGGGAGTCACAGGGACACTCCTTCCACATGATACAAACCAGCATCCAGGTTAGAAATTTTAACTCTTGAAGATAGATCATCCGCAAATGAATTTAACATCTGACACAAAAACATTTTTTTTACACATATTGAGCTTATTAATTAACTTCAAGAAACCTAAAGACGCATGAAGAGCACTCCTTCGGAGGACAAACTAACTTAGAAAAGCTATTAACCAAAATCATAGAGTCAGAGAAGATACGAACCACTCTGAGAGCCATATTGTAAAGATCGCTTAGTTTTAATTTAAAAATAAACAGATAATTGTTAATTATGAAAATTGATTATTAGTTTTGAATTACTAATTTACGATGATTTATTTGAATTCAGAATGCATTTTATATGTCATATATGAAATTTCATAATTTTGCATGTTTTGTGCCCAGCAATATTGGAACGCGGCGTTTGGCTATTAGAATCACATCCTATTGTTTTTTTTAGTATAGCAGGGCAATATAGTTAGACATTGGTAATGTCAGAAATAATTGAGAATTTAGAATTGACCAAAATACCCCTAAATGACCCTTTATGACTTATAGTGTGGGAAGGGCAAAATGATTATTTTGCCTATTAGAAATTTGTCTTTTTTGTGGGTGTTATAGTGAGATTTCTCTCACCTAGAGACTCGAGACAAGACTCCTATTTAGAGGACACGTATTTCAGATTTCCAATGGAAGCTGAAATGTCCATGAGAGACTCCTCGAAGTTTGAACCTCGCCAGGATAAAGCCAGCGAGTACGACCAAAGTCGGATCGCATAACTGTAACTCGCATTATGCAGGATGAGAGGATGGATCCAACTCGCATGTGTCGGGACATATGCGAGTATCCTCTCTATACTTCTGCGAAAGCGTAGAGATCAACTCTCTATGATGCGATTTGGTCCCAACGACCCAATAGCCTTGATAAACCGGTATACACTCGCATGTCTAGGTTCTATCAGCTCGACACGCGATGTCTACAAGAGGCGATTACCTAAGGACGCAGACATTCCAAACGTAATGATAACCCTGCGAGCTCAACAACGGAACATGAACAGTCAACTCGCAGATGCAGAAGACGCATACGTTGATGGACTTAATAACTGTCATTCATTTATTAATGTTAACGTTGCTTGGGTTTAATTATTGCAATTCAATATGTAAATAATGGATTAACAATGAATGTGATCCTTGTGTAACCGATAGGACACCTGCTTTGTATATAAAGGGGTGATCCACCATGAAATGGCACTTACGAATCCTTTGCTACAGTGGACTAAGCAGATCACAATCTGACTGAACCACTATAATTCTTTGTCTCACTGATATTTTCCATTTTTGTTGATTGTTCTCCCATTCCCAGTTGAGTACTCGTCGTTCTAGGTTGAATACTCAAACTTGTCGTTTCTCTGAAAATTCTCTTTTGTATTAATCAAATAATATAATTTGGTGTTGCGAAATTCACTCGACAACATTTGGCGCCGTCTGTGGGAACCGACTAAAGATTTCATTCATTTCAAAGAACACTAATCATCATGGCTGGAAATCACGCTAACGGAGCTAACAACGGGTCCATCAACATTGGAATGATGAATGTACCGCTATCTGGAGCTGGAGTGCCACCTGTGGACGTCATTAACGGCGGAGTAGGGAGAAGCAATATCAGACCTCTCAACCTATTCCCAGAAACGACTGGCCCTCAAGTCGGGGACACATCCACGGCACCAGCAACCATGCATTTTCCCCCCGTTACTCCGGCGGTGGTGTCGGAGGGAATGATCCAGCTCACCACTGATCAATATGCTGCGATTCAGGATCAACTGCGGGCACTATAGGCTGAAGTAGACGGACAAAGCCGAGTTCGACGCCCTCCTCGAGTTCCCGCTACTCGCACCGATAACCCTCAGGTAACAGCTTCTAGATGTCATACTAACCGTGTACGCAGGGAACGAAGAACTAACCCTGAAGGTCTGGACCTGAACCATCCAATGTCATGGGATCAATCCACAAGGTTTCCAAACCAGAGCGCACAAATCGATGAAGATCCTGAGCGCCGTAATCCTCGCAGCCGACCATCAAGACACAACGACGCAGAATCAGCCTCTTCGTCGTCGCATGGTCGCACTCCAAGCAGGTACACAAGGTCCGGCTCTGTACAGACACAACACGGAGGACGTTATCAGGTACACCGAGGTGATCTGCGTGATCATCTCAACGCAGTTTTCAGGGCACGCTCTCGCGGCCCACATAATACTGAGACACTCCGTGATCCCCATGCGGGCGATCAGGGTGCCAACACTAATAATAACCCGCCTACCGCGCCAATCGCGACCACTGGGATTAATGTCCCAGCAAATCTTGCCGCAGTAGTTGCGAGCCCCGCAGTTGCAGCAACCCCGGCTCCTGCGACAGGAGGAATTGACCAAGGCATGGTTCTGCAGGCTTTGAAAATGCTCGAGCAGCAACGAAAGCCTATATATAAGTTGCATGGCACCTCGCCTTTTACTGCAGAAGTGCGACAGGCCCAACTTCCAAAAGGGTTTCGTCTATCCGAGTCCCTCAAATATAAAGGTACTTCTAACCCGATAGACTATCTAGAAAAATTTAATACTATAATGGAAGTAGACCAGGTACCACAGCTCACAAAGTGCCGCATTCTTGCGGCAACACTCGAGGAAAATGCCCATGATTGGTTCACCCAATTACCTGAGGCATCGATATCGACGTGGGAAACCTTCGTCGACCTATTCCTCACACATTTCCAGGCCACAATGACGTATAGGCTACCTTATACGACTCTGGCCAACATCAAACAAGAACCTGGTGAGTCCTTACAAGACTATTTCAAACGCTTTAACGCAGAAGTAACAAAGGTCGAGAAGGCCCCCGAGTCTTCGCTTGTTTGCATGTTGATAACAGGTATCTTGCCGAGGACCGACTTTTGGAAGGAACTACAAGCTCGAAGGCCCGAGTCCTTAGTAGAGTTCTTCGCCATGGCCGAACCTCACAAAAGAATCGAGAATTCTCTAGCGGAGTTAGAGAAGGGGAAGGACAAACGCCGGTCACCCATACCGCGGTCACGATCTCGCAGTCCGCGAGGGAAGAACTCCAGGGGCCGAAGCCCAAGAAGACGCAGCCCGCGAAGACAGCGAAGTCCGAAGCTAGCCAAATCTCCTCCAAAGAAGGAGTCCTCGCCAAAAAGGAAGGGTGGACCTCGCTTCGTCAATTATACTGAACTCGCAGTCCCTCGAGACCATATCTACGCAATTGAAGAAAGAAACGGAGTCTTCAAGAAGCCGCCCCCCATCAGGGGAAATCGCGACAGGAGGGACCCTAAAAAATTCTGTAAGTACCACAAGGATATTGGTCACACTACCTTAGAATGTTTGGTCTTGCAGGATGAAATAGAGGAGCTGATCCGGAGAGGGAAATTCGACAAGTACAAAAAGAGCGAGGAAAGTCGTCCCCAAGCGGATGACAAAGGAGAAAACAAGAATGCGAGTGGCTCCAGAACACCTCGCAATATCCTGACTATAATTGGAGGACCTCACATCGCAGGCGACTCTCGCAAATCACAAGAACGATATGCCAGAGAAGCCAGGGAGAAGCCGCTTACCAATGTGAATAATCTTGGTGAGCGGCCCGAGAAGCTCTTTAAGAAAGAATGCGACGACATCACCTTTATGGAGAGTGATGCGAGATGGGTCCATCACCCGCATTTTGATGCACTGGTGATAGTCGCCAATCTTTGTGGGGACAATGTCCATCGCATACTGGTTGACAATGGGAGTTCAGTGAATCTGCTGAATTTCCAAGCCTTCAAACAAATGGGGTTACAGGAGAAGGATTTGCGACCTATGACGTCGAGCATTTATGGCTTTTCGGGAGATGTCATAGCAATTAAAGGAATGATCAAACTCCCAATCACTTTGGGAACTGCGCGATGTTGCCAAGTCAATGGCAGATTTCGCAGTAATCGACCAGTACTCAGCGTATAACGCCGTAATTGGTCGACCAATCCTGAAGGAGATGAAGATCATAACTTCGATTTATCATCTGACAATGAAGTTCCCTACTCCCGCTGGAGTAGGTTCGGTGCGGGGAGTCCAATCCGAATCACGAGAATGTTATAACGCAGCCGTTAAACTCGCAGAAAAAAGGACGGTAAATGTTATCTACCTTTTGGAAGCACCACCTCCTCGCCAGGAGATCCTCAGAATTGAGGAAGTGCCGCACATAGACGAACCAGACTTGGATCCAAGAATCCTCGATCACACCGCCGCAGCCCAAGTCGCGGAAGACACAATCGAGGTACCTATAGATCCTGTAGATAATAACAAAGTTTTAAAAATTGGTTCTAAATTAAATTTACAGCTGCGAGAACAATTAATGACCTTTTTAAAGCAAAATCTTGATGTCTTTGCCTGGAAACATTCAGATATGGTCGGGATATCTCCGCAAGTCATGTGTCATCGTTTGAACATTGACCCCAAAGTGCGAGGTGTCCGACAAAAGCGCCGCAAAATGGACCCCGCGAGGTACCAAGCGCTAAAAGAAGAAGTCGACCGCCTCCTTGCCTGCGGCTTTATACGGGAGTCGTTTTACCCCAACTGGTTAGCAAACCCCGTACTTGTGCCAAAGCCTAATGGCTCATGGCGCACATGTGTTGACTTTACAGATCTAAACAAAGCCTGTCCCAAAGACAGCTTTCCTTTTCCTAGCATTGACCAGCTTGTTGATGCCACTGCAGGTCACGAACTCTTGAGTTTCATGGATGCATACTCGGGATATAATCAAATCCCGATGTATGAACCAGACCAGGAGCATACCTCGTTCATTACTGATCGAAGATTATACTGTTACAAAGTAATGCCTTTTGGTTTAATAAACGCAGGTGCGACCTATCAAAGGCTAGTGAATATGATGTTCGCAGATCTCATTGGAAAGACCATGGAGGTATATGTTGACGATATGCTCGTAAAATCACAACATGCGAAGGATCATATTGCCCACTTACAGGCCATGTTCGATATATTGCGACGATATAAGATGCGTTTAAATCCACTGAAATGCGTCTTTGGAGTTGGCTCTGGGAAATTCCTTGGTTTCATGGTTAATCAGCGAGGAATAGAAGCCAATCCTGCGAAGATCAGGGCATTGGTGGAAATTCCATCACCGACCAAGCCAAAGGAGGTTCAGAGCCTCACAGGTAAAGTCGCAGCTTTAAACCGCTTTATATCCAGATCTTCTGATAAGTGCAAGGAGTTTTTTCAGATTTTCAAAGGCAACGACAGGTTCCATTGGAATGAAAAATGCGAGCAGGCCTTTCAAGCTTTAAAAATGCACTTGGGGCAGCCTCCGATCCTGTCAAAGCCATTGTCCGGAGAAGTTTTGTCCATCTATTTGGCCGTCTCAGAATATGCGATTAGTTCGGTACTAATACGCGAGGACCAAGGACGCCAATACCCAGTGTATTACGTCAGTAAGCGATTACTGGATGTAGAGACACGTTATCCCCAAATGGAGAAATTGGCTTTCGCCTTGATTATATCCTCAAGAAAATTGCGACCCTATTTCCAGGCTCACAGCATTGAAGTTTTGACGAACTTCCCCTTAAGACAAGTTCTAGCGAAACCAGAAGCATCGGGGAGATTGTTAAAATGGGCGATGGAGTTGAGTCAGTTCAACATCAAGTATAAACCGAGAACTGCGATCAAGGGGCAAGCCTTGGCAGATTTTATACTTGAATTTCCCAGCACGGAGGTGGCAGTCGTAGAGGACAGAAGTGACCTTGCTATAGCAAGCAGAGAGACATGGACATTGTACGCCGATGGAGCCTCAAATAGCGAAGGTTCTGGTAGTGGGATCTTGTTAATCAATCCCAATAATTTCAAGGTACACGTAGCTTTACGTTTTGAGTTTTCTGCATCTAATAATGAAGCCGAGTATGAGGCTTTAATCGCAGGATTGAAACTTGCCCTCGAGATGAAAGTCGAGTATCTTCAGGCTTTTAGCGACTCCCAAATCGTGGTATGCCAGGTGAATGGAGAATACCTAACAAGAGGCAGAAGATTGGTTAAATACTTAGCCATTGTTCGCGAAATAATGCAGAAGTTCAAAAATGCAGTCGTGTCTCGAGTACCGCATGCTCAAAATGCACACGCAGACGCATTGGCCCGTTTGGCCTCAACTAGAGAAGTCGAATAGCTCGATGTAATTCCGGTAGACGTATTGGCTCACCCAACCATAAATCAAGAAGTAATCATGGAGATAGATGCCGTTCAGGAGATTACCTGGATGACTCCTATCCTCGCTTATCTGGAAAAGGGGCTCTTACTAGGTGATAAAATAGAAGCAAGAAAGTTGCGACAGCGAGCCGCCCGTTATGTAATATATGACCAAAGGTTGTATCGCAGAAGTTTTAGTCAACCGCTTCTCAAATGTATCAGCGGAGAGGATTGTGGTTACATACTTTGTGAAGTACACGAGGGGATTTGTGGCAATCATACCGGAGGTAACTCCCTTGCGTTAAAAATCATGCGGCAAGGGTATTACTGGCCAACATTGCGACAAGATGCTCTCGCGTTTGCAAAGAAGTGTGACAGGTGTCAGCGAATAGCCACTTATACCCACCAGCCTCCGAGTAACCTCCATTCTATCACAAGTCCATGGCCCTTTGCAATATGGGGAATTGATCTAATCGGTGAGTTACCCAAAGGAAAAGGCGGAGTCAAATATGCGGTAGTCGCAGTTGATTACTTCACGAAGTGGGCCGAAGCCAAAGCACTCGCAACCATCACAACAACAAAATTGCGCGAGTTTGTCTATACCTCCATCATTTGTCGCTTTGGCATTCCGCATAAACTCATTTCAGACAATGGAAAACAGTTTGACTGCAAAGAGATGCGACAACTATGCGACGATTTGGGAATTAAAAAGGCTTTTTCCGCAGTTGCTTACCCGCAGAGTAATGGACAAACTGAAGCCATTAATAAAATAATCAAACACACCATAAAAGGGAAACTAGAAGATCGCAAAGGAGCTTGGCCAAACGAGTTACCGCAAGTCCTATGGTCTTATAATACAACTCCTCGATCTACAGCTGGCGAAACACCCTTCTCACTTTCTTATGGGTGCGAGGCCATGTTGCCAGTTGAGATTGGGGCAGGTTCCCTGCGCAGAGATATTTTTGACATCTCGCAGAACGACGAGAAACAGCTGTTCTGCCTTGATCTTTTGGAGGAAAAGCGTGACCAAGCGCACTTAAAAAATGCGGCTTACCAACAGCGAACTGCAAGATACTTTAACTCCAAAGTGAAGGTAAAAGCCCTGCGAGCAGGAGACTTGGTCCTTAGAAGAGTAATGCCAAATACTAGAAACCCGTCACATGGGGCCTTTGGGGATAATTGGGAAGGACCATACCTCATCGCAGAAAAAATTGGTGATGCCACGTACCGACTTGCAACACTCGATGGAACTGCAATTCCACGAGCATGGAATGGCGAGAGTTTGAAATTTTATTATCAATAGTACTCGCATTATTCGACTATGTTCACTCTTGTACTTATACTTAGATATTTTTCATGTGAGGCTCATATTATGTTTAGAAAATTTGATTTTTATTAATGTTTTAAGTTGATAATTAATACAATAATACCCTTTTATCATTATCTCATTTTACAAAAATATTAAATTAGAAACAAAGATACCTTTCTCTCCAAAGCTCTCTCTTTCTCGAGCTTCCTAGAACAGCTAGGGTTTGTGATTGTTTTTTAATAATTGATGGAGGTTTTAGCAAGCTTTAAGTGTATTCAAGTCATGGTAAGGTTCCTAGCTTCTCTTTCTTTGGTTTAAAGAGCTTTAAGTTGAGATTTTTTGCATGCATGATTTTGAAAGATTGAGTTATGTAGCTGCTGTTAGTGTTTAATTTTGTATTCAGAAGATTATTTATGTTTAGATATGTTGATTTGAGCTAGTTGTTATGGTTGTTAATAGATGTAACCAAGTTTTGAGTTTTAGAACTCAAACTTGGAGCTTTAATGGTGAAATTTGATTCTGAGTTTGGGTACTAGTTTTATTGCTTAGATTATGTTTATTGAGGTATAATATGCAGATCTGGAAGGTTTGGTAAGGTTTGGAGTCGATTTGGTTGAGCTTTGAACTTGTTTGGATTTTCCGGGGAAACCAGTTTTCGCAGTTGGAATTCACAAAAAATTTCGGTTGTCGATTCGTTCTAGTTTCAGGTTTCTGTTTGGTTAATTCCCTGCTTGTTTAGGGTATTGCCATATTAAGTTGCAGTAGATAGGTTTTTTGTTTGAAACCTAAGTCCCCGGTTGTGATTTAGCATATCACTTATCCATGTTGTAATCGATGTGATTTAGGAGCCTATAATTCGCCGAGCAGTTGTTCCACTCAGGTTGGCCGACACACATGAATCCGAAATTGAGGTAAGATTAGTATAATGTTATGCATATATTTATACATGTTTAGCGTACATGTTAGTTGCCATCAGAATAAGCAAACATATAGCCATCAAATTAGCATATCAGGGCATCAGTAAGGTGTACATAGAGATGCACCGAGATGCGACCAGATATATGCTAGAATATCAGATAGTATGAGTGATCTGCTACCACATCAGTACGACTAGAGTACTGAGTATAGGTTGGATTCACAGTTAATCATACTTTGTTAGAACGTTCCTAACCATGTTAGGGTTATGGTTGGGTGTATGGGCACTTGATTATAATTGAGATATTATTATGTTTTATGTTATGCTTTTCTTACTGAGCCTGTCAACTCACAGTGCTATTTCCATGTGTAGGTAAGGGCAAGGCTAAAGCTGAAGAGCCGTGAGAGGGAGCAGGTGAAGATTGTACATGTCAGGGCGATTAGGCTTGGAGCATACGTCTTTGGGACATCAGGGCTTATTTTGTATAGTCGCTAGGCGACAAACTTTTGTTATTTACAGTTAAACTTTTGTAAATACTTTTGAAAATGGGATCCCAAATTTTTATATGTATGATATTTTATATTTTAATTAAATAAGCAAATTCTAATTAATCACGATTTTCAATAACCTTGTTGATTAGTAACGAGCTGTACAGTAAGTTAAAAATCACGTTAACATGCATAAACTAGTTAGGGTATTACAATTTGGTATCAGAGTCGCCAGGTTGTCTTCCAAAGATCGTCATGACATGTACAATCATCATCAGCAGTCATCTCGTTCCACGGTTCAGTAAGCTTTCATTGCTTTAGTAGTTTATCTTAATAGTATGATTTAAGAAAAGCCTGATAAGAAGCATGTTAGTAGTCGGATAGTTGAATAGGCATATGTTTTAAATTTCCAAAGTAAGCGGTAATTAGTAAGTTATTCTTGATCGCGATCTGACCAGACTTGCTCTTGGTCACGCGGGCTGTTCTAGTAGTATGGACGCCAGGCGAAACACTAGGAGTCAGGGTAACTCGGTCGGATTTAGTGGCAGCCAGGGAGTTTAGATTCCCCCAAAAATTTATGGCCAAAGTAGAGGCCCTAGAGGTAGGGCACATGGTCGAGGTGATGTTAACCCGCTAAGGTTGCCCAAGCTGCCCAAGCTGCTCAAGTTGCCCAAGATTGGGAAAATAGATTTGCAGCGATGCAAGCCAGGATCAATGAACAAGATGAAGAGATCTTCGGCGGTTGAGACAGCAGGGTGCTCCTGCAATCCCTTCTCCAGAAATATCAGTAGCTCCTGCCCTGCTGTGCAGGCCAAACTTGTAGCCCCAGTGAACTGGATGGAACCCCTGTATGAAAGGTTCCGTAAGCAGGCTCCTCTAGTTTCCTGGGAGGTCCCTGTTGGGTTTTATGCCCTAAATAAAACTCATTTCAATATAATCAGATTTACTTATTAATATAGATCAGAAATAACATTTCATGTTGCATGGTTCACATGATTTATTTCATGATTATATGCACATAATGTATGAATTCATCTGAAACCCTTTTCACATACTTGATCCTGTTTATTGTGTTGTCAACATATTGGAAAGTAAACATGACTATGTGAATAAAGTTTCCTAGATTTATCAAACACAGGATTTTACTGATATGATAATCTACAACAGAGTTTACTTGCATTTGGAGAAATGCTATGTTCTTTCCAGAGCATTGGTTAAAGTAAAGCTCAGGTTGGGTGCATGGAGTATGCATCGAAAGGGACCGATATTGAACTTTGACTTAGATTTATTAAACTTACCGTAATATCTATTCAAGTCAATATCGCCTAGTTGATCCTAGATCAAATGATCTTAATCCTGTTATGATTAGGCTCAATCTCAAGAGGCTATTCGGGTTCTTTGATTTGTTAGTTAACCCTACTTTTGGGTCATGGTGATACGTACATTTTGGGAACACGGTAGTGCAATTGAGTGGGAGCGCTAACATAAACATGGAATCTATAGCTTCTATCTGGCGAATAGTAAGTAAAGGATGATCTTCTTCGAGCTTGACCAAATGAAAATAAATGGTGGAGTACTCATTTCACATAAGCTGAAATATCATTTATACGGGGTTAAGTGTTTTAAGGATAAAATACATTGTAGGGTGTAACGGTAATCTAATCCCTTTACAGTGTAGATCATTCATATAGAGGATCATTGATCAAATTAGGATTATAACAATGGATAACTAATGATGTGTCTATATGGTGGAACATATAGAGCATTCTATATACTGAGAGTGCAATTCTAAGTTCTATGCGTGGATTCAACGAAGAATTAATAAGTCAGTGAATTTAGGTTATAAATTCTTGATCTGCTTATTGGAAGCTCGGTTATATAGACCCATGGTCCCCCCCACTAGTTGAGATAATATTGCTTGTAAGACTCATATAATTGGTTTTGATTAATCAATTATAATTCTCAATTTAGACTATGTCTATTTGTGAATTTTTCACTAAGGCGAAGTTGTAAAGAAAGAGTTTTAGGGGCATATTTGTTAATTATGATACTTTGTATGGTTCAATTAATAAATGTGATAAATGAAAATATTATTTAATAATTATTTATAGTTATTAAATAGTTGGAATTGGCATTTAAATGGTTGAATTTGAAAATTGGCGTTTTTGAGAAAATGAGATGCAGAAATGATAAAACTGCAAAATTGCAAAAAGTGAGGCCCAAATCCATACTGTATAGGGCCGACCACTTTTATAGGTTTTTTCATTTGATATTTTCATTATTTTAATGCCAAATAATTCAAACCTAACCCTAGTGGAATTCTATAAATAGATAGTGAAGGCTTTAGGAAATTTACACTTAACTTTCACACTTTCATTCAGAGAAAAACCTGAGCCTTCTCTCTCTATACCTAGCCGCCACTTCTCTCTCTCTTTTCTTCCTTGAATTTTCGAAACACTTAGTGATTAGAGTAATGCCCACACATAGCAAGTGATACCTCAATCATAGTGAGGAAGATCGTGAAGAAAGACTTTCAACAAGAAGGAGTTTCAACACTGAAGAAGGAGAGAAAGAGATCGAGGTTCAGATCTTGATAATACTCTGCAACAGAAAGGATACAAGGGTTAGAGATCTGAACGGAAGGAGTCATATTATTCCGCTGCACCCAATGTAAGGTTTCTAATACTTTATATGTGTTTATTTCATAATCGTTTTAGAAGTTCATATTTAGGGTGTTAATCAACATACTTGTGAGTAAATCTAAGATCCTGGTAAAATAATTTCCAACAACTGCCCTCAGAGCCATGGTAATTGATTTGCTTGCAAGAAATTTGGACTTAAAACGATTTGTTTGTGTTTTGGATGGTATCATGTTGTTTTGAGTGTTGTTTGATGATTGATTGATGTTTGTGAATTTTCGTAAAAAATAATTGAATATCTGTTTCTAGAATTATTTTTATTGGATAGTATGGAAAAAATTAAGCAATTTACTTTTTTACAGAACTCAATTTCGATTTAATTTGAATTAGTTATGATTTTTTAAAGTTTCGAAAAATATCGGGATGGTGTCATTGCACCACGCGCGCGCGGAAATCATGCAGCACCCTTGCTGCCCCGTGTTTCCTCGCCCAAGCCCATTCGCGCCCATGGACAGTATGCAATGCATACTGTCCGTACAGCTCGCAATTTTTTTCGTTTTTCTTCGATTTTTTATGCTATTTCATGGATTTAACTTCCGATTTTTTGTGTAGTTTTGTATTTAGACATTTACTATTCCTAATTCAATTCTAAATATCATAATTAAATTAATTAATTTTTTTTTAAATTAATTCATGATATTAGTGTAATTTGAATTTGAAAATAGTAAATATCTACTTTTTTTGCTTAATTATATATCTTATTTTTAAATTTGATTATATCTTATCTTATTTTTTAAATTTAAGGTCAGATTTTAAATTTTTAAATTAAATATATTTTTTTTAAATAATTTGACCTTATTTAAATTTAAAATAAGATAACTATAATCATGTAATTTTAAATACAAGTAAGATATTTTACTAACTTTTAAATTTCGTTATTTTATTTATTTAAATTAAATCATAAAATCTGAAAAAGATATTTATTTATCTTTTTTTTTTTTTTATTAAATATTTAATTTATAAAATAACATTAAATTTTTAAAAGTAGTTAGCAAATTTTGAAATGATATTTAGGTTAGTTGAAACCTAATTTTTCAAAATTGTAGGTTTAATTTTAAATATTATTTTATTAATTTCGAAAATATATAAATTTTATTATTTTATTATTTTTTCGAAAATAATTTTTTTTTAATTATTTTTCGAAATTTAATTATTTAAAATTAAATAAATCCTACATCCAACTATCCAGCTAACCTTATTGCAGGAGTATGTGTTTTAGCTTGTTTGTAAGTTTTTAAAACCTATTATTGATTGATTGCAAATAGCCATGGTTAACTTGTTGACAGATCCAATGATCTGATTTTAACTCATGGCTCCCTTGGTCAAGTAAATAATTTGTAACACGTAATTTTCACAATCTTTTTCATCTGTGTATGACCTAGCAACATGATAGGCTCCATCCAAATTGTGTGCCTGTGTGAGCCTATATGTTTAATTTTGTTATAGATGCATATAGGTTGTTGTTGCTAAATAAAATATCATAGTTTTTGATAGATTTTATTTAGGCCCATTTAGTTTTGGGCCTATTCAATTAATAACAGTTGTTCATTTTAAGGTTAAATTCCTCTCTTTTGGGCCTTGTGTGAGAGTTGGGAGCCATAGTAGTGGGTACGACATACTGAACCCAGCACCCCCTCACATGAACTACCCCAATTGTGAAGGCCCATTTGCATGATTTGAAAAACTGTACTAGGTTAATTAAATTAGTTTAACCTAATAAAATTGATTAGCAACATAATTAATTTCATTTATTTTGAAATTAATTTAAGAAAACCATAGTTTAAAGAATTTTATTCTAAGCTAAACTATATGTATTTTCTTGTATTTAATTAAATATAGAATTATAACCATCTAGATTCTTTCTGAAGCTTAATTAAAATTTTTCATTAAATATTTCTATTTAAGTTGATATTAGTTATCTATAACTAATCAGCTTAAATCTGAATATCTTTTGGATTTAAAATTTCAAAATTAAGTTGAGGAATTTTAAGAATTGGTTATTAAGATTCTTTAGATATTTTTTAAGTTGATATTTTTCGAATATTAACTTAAAATGGAATATTTTCAAATTAAGTGGTTACAACTTAATTTTTGATATTTAGTTAAATTTAAATTTGAAAATATTTAAGTTCTAGATTTTTTCTAATGCAACTTAAATTAGATATTTTTTCAAATTTTGTGGAAAAGATACTTAGTCAAATAAGATATTTTCTAGATAGTTATTTCTAGACTACTTATTATTTCTAATATTAAATAGGAAAATATTTTACATTGTGAAATTAATTATTTAAATAATTAATTTTGGTACAATTTATTTTAAGTATATTTTTTTCCTAGTATTAAACTAGAGATTAATAATTAAGCCTTCTCTACACTTAATTATTTATTTCTTAAATTTAATACATTTAATTAAATTGAAAATTAAATATCTAAGTTTATTTTCATCATGATACTTAAATATTTCTTTTTCATGACACTTAATTAAATAGAAAATTATTTTAAGTTGAAATTTATATTTTCAACTTAAATTTAAATAATTTTCAAAATATATTTTTTCTTTATTTTATTAATCAATTTTCGAAATTGCATTTCATAATGCAAGATGATTTTGAATTTATCTTGAAAAATAGATTAAGTTGTAAATTAATTATTTATTTTAATTAATTCTTGGACCAACTTAAATCAATGATTTTTTCATTTAATGATTAATTTAAAATAAATGAATTAAAGTATATTTTTAGAAATTAAATTAATTAGTCAAAGGAAAATCTAGATAGGTGATATTTTTGCTTAAGTATTTTTCTAAGTAATTATTATTTAAGTATTCCGAAAATATAAAGTTTTTTATACTTTCTTTTTCAAAATACAATAAATATATTCTCATGAAAATTTATTTTGAGTTGCAAATTAATTTAAATTAATACAACTTAAATAATTTTCTTAATATTTATATATCAAAATTACTACTGAGATGGAAATAATTCAATTTATTTCAATCACCATCAAAGTATATTATAAATATTAAATTAAATTCTAATTTAGAATTTTAATTCTAAATTCGATATTTAATGAATATGTTTTATTATAAATAATAATGAAAATATATTTTAAAGAATGAGCTTTATTATTAAGATATTCGACCTCCATTGTTGGTTTTACATAGCGTTTGTTTTAGTGAGTAATCCTCCCTAATGGAGGAACGTTCATTAGCAAGTTCGCACCGTTTAATCTCGAAAGATAAGTAGCTTCGTAAGTGTTTTATATGGTATGGATCACCCTAATGGTGGCGATTGTATTTGACTTGCAAAATATGAAACAATGGTAGAAGCTCTTAAGATAGAATAGCTTTGACTCTCGCCTAAACGGGACAATGCTGGATTCCAATCTTGATCGAATAAAAGGTTGCTAGAATGTTTAACATTTTAGATGAGCTGACAACTCTATTCAATGGATGGTAGCTTTGACTCTCGCCTAAACGGGACACTGATATCAGTTTGTTGAAAACCTTAGAAATTATTTAGGATTGTATGTTTTAGTATTTTCACTTGTCATTCCTACTTGCTATATGTTTAATAATTTCTGAATTGTGTATGAATTTATATTGAACCATGTTATTTTCTGTTATTAAGTTGTAGTTTAATTTCGAATCTTCATTGTTGGTCTAACTTGGTTTGTTTATCTAATGAGATAAATCCCTAGTGGATTTTCACCATTAGACATACATAATAGTGTTAGATCTCGAAAGATAAATATTGTATATGCAACATCTAGCTGTTTATCAATTGATGACACCTGAGACTAGTATTTTTACGATATGAAACAAGAAGATTGTATAAATAAGATTACTTTGACTATCGCTAATCGAAGCATCATTGGATTCTTATTTAAACAACGAAATTATCCTAATTCCTCCTAGCTTATTCATTTCGAATTAGCTCAATAACATATCATTGGATGAATGGTCTATAAATCATTTAATGTCATTCTATTTTCTTTTAAGAAATTAAACGACACTTTTGATTATATTCCCGAAATTCTATCCCAAAATGATATAAATCCTCAATCTTAGAAATCTCCTACTTGTATGGGTAAATCTTAGAGTTTAAATTAGTAGTGGTGGTCCAAGAAAGAATTACTCATTATATTTGGTATAAATTTAAGTCTTTGACTTGAATTTTAGATTCCAAACAGAAATTTTCTTATATTTCTATTTCCAGAATACAATACAGTTACACTTTGACAAGTGTTTAATATCCATCTTCTATTAATGGATTCAAAACAGTATATTAAAGTATGGAATATGAGTTTAGTATTCTATGACCAGGATCCAATTGCACTATTCTAAGAACTCTTTGATGTAACTACACCTAAGTCATCAAAAAGACACAACCACATTTTTATTAATCTATGGCTTTTGTATCTTGTTCATAGTGGTTTTGACAAGATCAATCTCTGCAAAGAGTTAATATGCCTATATCCACTGAAAGTTGTTCATCTCATTCGTAGATGGATGTACATTCAGGGGTGGATATGAGTTTTTCGTTGTATTCTTAAAACGATAACTCTGGATTATACCTTATGCAAAGAAATTTGAAATGTTTGAAAAATTTCTGATTTCTAGCAATGGTGGAACACCATTAAGGTAAGTGGTTACAGATCTTGCGAACTTATAGGGGTGGAGAAATACTTAGTAGATATGCAGTTCAAAGATCATTAAATTGATTTTTGAATTATATCCAAACTTACCTCCCCAGAAATTTCGATTTGCATATTGATGATTAGTTACTAGTTGTTGCCTAATATCTTCTATGGTAATACAATGAATGATGTAATGGTTGTATACTTAATGTAAATCATTACTAGATTCATGGATGACCTAATCAAAATCTTAAGAAAAGCTAGAACCGTTAACCATGGTTTCCATGTTTGTTAGCTATTCTAAGTAATTAGGGGTGGACCATCCCATAGTCAATAGATAAGAAAGTGTTTGTTTAAACAAATACTACTTTTCTAAGAAAATGACTAAGTCTGAAAATAAAGTAGCAAATAAAGGAGATATTTAATTCTTGATTCCAAAAGTGTTCTATCATCTTATTTGACATATGATGATCCCTCTGCCTCTGTTGTCTTGTCACAACCGAAGAGATCAATACCATTTAGTTTTCTTAGACATAATTCACGATACCTTGTCGTAGTGGGAGAGTTTCTAGGAACTCACCTTCTTATGACTTGGAAGACACTAGTGATTAAAATCCATTGTGAGTTTAAACAAGTAATGGATTGTCAAGATAAGAAACTAAGAAGAAAAGCCAATAGAACTATGGTTTAATCCATTCACATGGAGTAACCTAAACTTTCTATTACAAGGACATAAAAGGAAATTTCGTGTATAAGTCTATTCAATGGACTTAACAAAACTTCCTGTTCCTAGTATTATAGGTTTGAGTTTATCTAAACCTATGGCTAATGGTATACCTTGTAATTACTTACTCTAATGCAGGCAACTTACTTTAGTAAGATGTTGAAGCATTTTCTTTCTAATGGCAATCGATAGAAGCTTCTCGACTTCTAGGCATACATTTTATTTATCTAAGGAAAAGTCTCAACTATTCCAGAAAAGATAAAGCCATGAAAGAATTTCTTATATCAACAGTGAGAGGTCTTAGATATGCTTTAGTATGCCTTAGACCAGACACCTGCTGTTGAGTGGGAGTTATGAGTAAGTATCAGATTAATCCAGGAGAGGAACATTGGAAGACAATCAAGTAAATCTTAAGATTAAGAAGAGGAACTATATGTTAGTCAATAAGAGTGTGTTTAAAACTCTTAGACTACACCACATCAGATTTCGAGATTTGCCTTTGTGCTAGAAAATCTTTCTGATACGATGGTGATTACTCTGGGGGTGGAATAGTGATTTTGGAGAAGTGTAAAAACCTATCTAGGTCTACCAGAAAGGGACTGAATGTTAAAGTTGCAGGAAATGTACTTATTCAGTCTAAGGAAAGTACTATACATTTTTGGCACCATTCCAAATTGCCTAAACTACTAGTGTTATTTCCTGATTAACCAAAAGTAGTTGCCAAAGGTATAGAATCCCGTATCCTAAAAAGAGTAGACATATAGAGAGGAATTTCACATTATCAATAATTTTGTGATTAAGGAAGAGTAATGGTGGAGAAAAGGTTGTGTTTAATTCAACCTTTCAGATCCTATTACGAGGAGTTTACTACTACTACACTTGATTTGTATATCAAGGTGTTGAGATTATTTGAAATGCACGTTTTGTTTTATATTAGTGCAAGTGGGAGTTTATTGGGTTTTATGCCCTAAAAAAAACTTATTTCAATATAATCAGATTTACTTATTAATATAGATCAGAAATAACATTTAATGTTGCATGGTTCACATGATTTATTTCATGATTATATGTACATAATGTATGAATTCATCTTGAACCCTTTTCACATACATGATCCTGTTTATTGTGTTGTCAACATATTGGAAAGTAAACATGACTATGTGAATAAAGTTTCCTAGATTTATCAGACACAGGGTTTTACTGATATGATAATCTACAACAGAGTTTACATGCATTTGGAGAAATGCTATGTTCTTTCCAGAGCATTGGTTAAAGTAAAGCTCAGGTTGGGTGCATGGAGTATGCATCGGAAGGGACCGATATTGAACTTTGACTTAGATTTATTAAACTTACCGTAATATCTATTCAAGTCAATATCGCCTAGTTGATCCTAGATCAAATGATCTTAATCCTGTTATGATTAGGCTCCATCTCAAGAGGCTATTCGTGTTCTTTGATTTGTTAGTTAAGCCTACTTTTGGGTCAGGGTGATACGTACATTTTGGGAACACGGTAGTGCAATTGAGTGGGAGCGCTAACATAAACATGGAATCTATAGCTTCTATCTGGCGAATAGTAAGTAAAGGATGATCTTCTTCGAGCTTGACCAAATGAAAATAAATGGTGGAGTACTCATTTCACATAAGCTAAAATATCATTTATACGGGGTTAAGTGTTTTAAGGATAAAATACATTGTAGGGTGTAACGGTAATCTAATTCCTTTACAGTGTAGATCATTCATATAGAGGATCATTGATCAAAATTAGGATTATAACAATGGATAACTAATGATGTGTCTATATGGTGGAACATATAGAGCATTCTATATACTGAGAGTGCAATTCTAAGTTCTATGCGTGGATTCAACGAAGAATTAATAAGTCAGTGAATTTAGGTTATAAATTCTTGATCTGCTTATTGGAAGCTCGGTTATATAGACCCATGGTCCCCCCACTAGTTGAGATAATATTTCTTGTAAGACTCATAGAATTGGTTTTGATTAATCAATTATAATTCTCAATTTAGACTATGTCTATTTGTGAATTTTTCACTAAGTAAGGGCGAAGTTGTAAAGAAAGAGTTTTAGGGACATATTTATTAATTATGATACTTTGTATGGTTCAATTAATAAATATGATAAATGACAATATTATTTAATAATTATTTATAGTTATTAAATAGTTAGAATTGGCATTTAAATGGTTGAATTTGAAAATTGGCGTTTTTGAGAAAATGAGATGCAGAAATGATAAAACTGCAAAATTGCAAAAAGTGAGGCCCAAATCCATACTGTATAGGGCCGACCACTTTTATAGGTTTTTTCATCTGATATTTTCATTATTTTAATGCCAAATAATTCAAACCTAACCCTAGTGGAATGCTATAAATAGATAGTGAAGGCTTCAGGAAATTTACACTTAACTTTCACACTTTCATTCAGAGAGAAACCTGAGCCTTTTCTCTCTATACCTCGCCGCCACTTCTCTCTCTCTTTTTTTCCTTGAAATTTCGAAACACTTAGTGATTAGAGTAGTGTCCACACACAGCAAGTGATACCTCAATCATAGTGAGGAAGATCGTGAAGAAAGACTTTCAACAAGAAGGAGTTTCAACACTAAAGAAGGAGGGAAAGGGATCCTAGTTCAGATCTTGATAATACTCTGGGACAGAAAGGATACAAGGGTTAGAGATCTGAACGGAAGGAGTCATATTATTCCGCTGCACCCAATGTAAGGTTTCTAATACTTTATATGTGTTTATTTCATAATCGTTTTAGAAGTTCATATTTAAGGTGTTAATCAACATACTTGTGAGTAGATCTAAGATCCTGTTAAAATAATTTCCAACAGTCCCGATGTCATGAAAGTCGAGCAATGGCTAACAATGATTACCAGAATCTTAAACTTTATGGGCATCACTCACAATGATAGGGTGGCCTGTGCCACCTTCTAATTTCAAGAAGACGCTCTAGTATTGTGGGACATGGTGTCCCTGACCCAAGATGTTACTACGATGACTTGGGAAAAGTTCCAGGAGTTGTTCAATGCAAAGTATTACAATGAGGCAGTTAGAAGCGTAAAAAGAAAAGAATTCATCCCGCTTACTCAAAAAGAAAACATGAGTGTTACCGAATATACGACTTAGTTTCATCGCTTGGCAAGATTGGCCTCAGGAATCATGCCGACCGATTTCAGCAAGAAAGAGAAATACCTGGATGGGTTGAATGTAAAGATCAGACACGACTTAATGATCACTACTGATGACACACCACCTGAGGGTGCAGCGGTGTGCACCTTAGAGTCTCGAGGGACTACGGTTGTTGGTGGGGCTCCTACCCCTCCTACATCAGGCTTTAGTAGGGGAGGTAGTGGCTCGGCCACTGACCAGAAAAGAAAGGCACCTACTGCATCCAGTAGCTCAGGTCTGAACAAGAGGTTCCGAGGGTACCAGGGTCGAGACAACCGCCAGGGTGGCTCCGAAACCCGATACACTTACCCAGAGTGCCCCAGTTGTAAAGAGCATTATTTGGGAGAGTGTAAAGGGCGGGGATGCTTTCAGTGTGGTATGCCAAGGCATTACCAAAGGGATTGTCCCCAACTCAAGACTGAGACACAGAAGACTGCAGCGAACCCTACTCTAGCAAGGGTGTTTGCAATAACTCAGGCAGATGCAGAAGTCAGCCCTTCAGTGGTAACAAGTCAGCTCTCGGTCAACAACTCTTATTTTTCTATGTTGTTTTACTTTGGGGCCACTCATTCCTATGTGGCAGCAAGAATTTTTAGTAAATTGGATAGATCACACGATAGTTATGAATTAGGGTTTGGAACCCTACTACCTGGCGGAGAGTTAGTAATCTCCAAAAGGTGGATTAGGTGTATGCCGATCAGAATTGAATATACGGAGTTGAGTGCTGATTTAATAGAAATGAATTTAGCAGATTTTGATATTATACTGGGAATGGATTTCTTATCCAAGTACTCAGCCAGTATTGATTGTAAGAGGAAGATGGTAATCTTCCAACCAGAAGGCGAGGAACCGTTTGTTTTTGTCGGATCGGTTTGGGGATCTCGGATCCCAGTAATTTCAGTACTAACAGTTAGGGAAATGTTACGAGATGGATGTCTAGGATTTCTTGTCGTGGTATTGGATACCACTCGGCCTGACTTTGTCCGATCAGAGGACATCAAGGTGGTTCGGGAATTTCTAGATGTTTTTCCTGATGAACTTCTGGGTTTACCACAGCAGAGAGAAACTGATTTTGTCATTGATTTGACACCTAGAGCAGAATTGGTTTCCAAGGCCCCTTACAGAATGGCTCCAACAAAACTTAAAGAACTAAAATCTAACTCCATGGGTTGCTTGACATAGGGTTTTCGCGGCCTAGTGTGTCACCCTGGGGAGCTCCGGTACTGTTTGTTAAGAAGAAAGATGGATCTTTGCGAATGTGCATTGACTACCGGGAATTGAATAAACTAACAATTAAGAATAAGTATCCTTTACCTAGGATCGACGATCTCTTTGATCAACTTCAGGGAAAGACGGTCTTTTCAAAGATTAATCTTTGATCGGGCTATCATCCGTTGAGAATCCGAGAGGAGGACATCCCAAAGACAGCTTTCTGCAGTATAAATGGACATTATGAATTTCTGGTTATGTTTTGGACTAACCAATGCTCCCACAACTTTCATAGATCTGATGACTAGGTTATTCAAGGATTTCCTCGATATTTGTGTTATTGTATTTATTAACGACATCCTTGTGTACTCTTAATCAAAAGAGGAGCATGAGCAAAATCTTTGGATGGTTTTGCAACGAGTTCGAGAACATAAGTTATATGCCAAATTCAAGAAGTGCGAATTTTGGCTATCTCAGGTGTCCTTTCTTGGACACATTGTTAGCTCAGATGGGATCAAGGTGGATCTAGGAAAGATAGAATCCGCCAGGGATTGGTCGAGACCGAAAACAGTCACAGAAGTTAGAAGTTTCCTTGGTCTGGCTGGTTATTATTGTCGGTTCGTTGAAGGGTTCTCTAAAATTTCAACACCCTTAACCAAGCTCACTAAAAAGAATCAGCATTTTTTATGGACAGATAAGTGCAAAGCAAGTTTTCAAGAGCTGAAACAGAGTTTAATTATAGCTCCAGTGTTAGCCCTACCTTCTGATAAAGAGAAGTTTGTGGTGTATTGTGTTACATCCAGACAAGGTCTTGGGTGTGTACTGATGCAGGCTGATCGGGTTATTGCCATGTCTCCCGTTAGTTGAAAGAGTAGGAACATCGATACCCAACTCATGATCTAAAACTTGCTACGATAGTGTTTGCTTTGAAGATTTGGCATCATTATCTCTACGGATAGGGATGTGAAATTTATACTTACCATAAGAGCCTCAAATATTTCTTTACTCAGAATGATTTGAATATGAGACAGAGGCGTTGGTTAGAGTTGGTTAAGGATTACAATTGTGAAGTCCTCTACCATTTTGGGAAGGCCAATGTAGTGGTCGATGCCCTGAGCAGGAAGGGTCCCGGGCAAGTAACTAGTATGGTTCAGATTTCACCTCAAATAGCAGAAGACATGGTCAGATCTAGCATCGAGTTTGTTGTAGGCAAACTTCACAACTTGACGTTGCAATCTGATCTTTTAAAACGAACTAAAGTTGCTCAGCTAACTGATCTAGAGTTAATAAAGATTAGAGAAGAGGTTTCAGCTACTCAGGCTAGATATTTTACAGTGTCAGACAGTGGGATGCTGTTATTCAAGACCAGGGTTTGTGTTCCAAATAGCACGGAACTTAGAAATGAAATTCTTGAAAAGGCTCATACTACTCCATATTCCCTGCATCCCTGCACCACCAAGATGTATCAAGATCTTAAACCCTACTTCTAATGGAGCGAAATGAAGAAGAATGTGGTAGAATTCATATCGAGATGCCTAACTTGTCAGCAGATCAAGGCTGAACATCAGAGACCGGCAAGATTGTTGCAGCCTTTAACACCACCTGAGTGGAAGTGGGAAGATATTGCGATGGACTTCGTGGTTAGATTACCTAGAACCAGTGGTTTGTTTGATTCAATTTGGGTTATGGTAGATCGATTCACGAAGTCTGTACATTTTATACCAGTTAAGACAACCTTTTCAGTGGATCAGTATGCAGAGTTGTACGTTAAAGAGATAGTAAGATTGCAGGGTGTACCAATGTCCATAGTTTCGGATAGAGATTTAAAGTTTACCTTAAAATTCTGGCAGAGTTTGCAACGGGCTATGGGTACCAAATTAAAATTCAGTACAGCTTTCCATCCTCAGATTGATGGATAGTTTGAAAGGATAATTCAGATATTGGAAGATATGCTACGGGCCTGTGTTATGGATTTCGAGGGCTCCTAGAGTAAGTACCTACCGTTGATAGAGTTCTTGTACAATAGCAGTTATCAAAGTACAATAGGGATGGCTCCCTATGAAAGTGTAGATCTCCCATTCACTGGATGAGACAGGGGAGAAGAAATACCTAGGTCCAGAATCAGTGCAACGGACTAATGAAGCAATTGAGAAGATTAAAGCCAAAATGCTTGCCTCTCAAAGCAGGCAAAAGATTTATGTAGATTCGAAACGCAGAAATATTGAGTTTCAAGTAGGGAATCGAGCGTTTTGGGAAAAGAGGCAAGTTTTGCCCTAGGTTTATAGAACCTTTCGAGATTCTCGAGAAGGTTTGACAAGTGGCATATCGATTAGCTTTGCCTCCAGCTCTTTTTGCAGTTCACAACGTATTCCATGTCTCTATGCTAAGGAAATACATTTCAGACCCTGCTCATGTACTTAATTATGAAAATCTTGAGTTGCAACCAGATTTTTCATACAAAGAACATCTAGTTCAGATCCTTGATAGAAAGAATAAGGTCCTTCGGAACAAGACCATAGATTTGGTCAAAATACTCTAGAGAAATAGCATGGTGGAGGAAGCCACCTAGGAGTTAGATACCGACTTGAGAGCTCAATTACCACAGTGGTTCAGGTTAGATTTTAAGGACAAAATCCTTTTAAGGGGGGATAATTGTAAAGACCTCTGAGCTTTAATTTGGAAATTACCAGATAACTAGGGTTGATTATGAAAATTGATAATTAGTTTTGAATTACTAATTTACGATGATTTATTTGAATTTAGAATGCATTTTATGTGTCATATATGGAATTTCATAATTTTGCATGTTTTGTGCCCAACAGCATTGGAACGTGGCGTTTGGCTATTAGAATCACATCTTAGTGTTTTTTTAGTGTAGTGGGGCAATATAGTTAGACATTGGGAATGTTGGAAATAGTTGAGAATTTAGAATTGACCAAAATACCCCTAAGTGACCTTTTATGACTTATAGTGTGGGAAGGGTAAAATGGTCATTTTGCCTATTAGAAATTTGTCTTTTTGTGGGTTTATATTATGTTTAGAAAATTTGATTTTTATTAATGTTTTAAGCTGATAATTAATAAAATAATACCCTTTTATCATTATCTCATTTTACAAATATATCAAATTAGAAACAAAGATACCTTTCTGTCTCCAAAGCTCTCTCTTTCTAGAGCTCCCTAGAATAACTATGGTTTGTGATCGTTTTTCAACAATTGATGGAGGTTTTAGCAAGCTTTAAGTGTATTCAAGTCATGATAAGGTTCCTAGATTCTCTTTCTTCGGTTTAAAGAGCTTTAAGTTGAGTTTTTTTGCATTATTTTGAAAGATTGAGTTATGTAGCTGCTGTTAGTGTTTGATTTTGTTCTCAGAAGATTATTTATGTTTAGATATGTTGATTTGAGCTAGTTGTTATGGCTGTAAATAGATTTCACCAAGTTTTGAGTTTTAAAACTCAAACTTGGAGCTTTAATGGTGAAATTTGATTATGAGTTTGGGTACTAGTTTTATTGCTTGGATTATGTTTATTTGGGTATAATATGGAGGTTTGGAAGATTTGTTAAGGTTTGGAGTCTATTTGGTTGAGCTTTGAACTTGTTTGGGTTTTCTGGGGAAAATCGAGCAATCGGTTTTACAGGGACTTGTAAAACCAGTAAACCGGGTTTTGCAGCTGGGATTCCCAAAAAATTTAGGTTGTCGATTCGTTCTAGTTTTTAGGTTTCTGTTTGGTTTGAACACATGAATTCAGAATTGAGGTAAGATTAGTATAACGTTATACATATGTTTATACATGTTAGTTGCCATCAGAATAGGCAAACCTATTACCATCAGATTAGCATATCAGGGCATTAGTGAGGTGTACATAGAGATGCACCGAGACGCCAACAGATATATCCTAGGCTATCAAATAGTATGAGTTATCTGCTACCACATCAGTACGACTAGAGTACTGAGTATAGGTTGGATTCACGGTTAATCATATTTTGTTAAAATGTTCCTGACCCAATTAGGGTTATGGTTGGGTGTATGGGCGCCTAATTATAATATGAGATATTATTATGTTTTATGTTATGTTTCTCTTACTGAGTCTGTCGACTCATAGTGCTATTTCTATGTGTAGGTAAGGGCAAGGCTAAAGCTGAGGAGCCGTGACAGTGAGCAAGTGAAGATTGTACATGTTGGGGGCGGTTAGGCCTGGAGCGTACGATCTTTGGGACATAAGGGCTTATTTTGTATAGTTCCTAGGCGAAAATTTTTTGTTATATACAGTTAAACTTTTGTAAATACTTTTGAAAATGGGATCCCGGATGTTTATATGTATGATATTTTATGTTTTAAATAAATAAGAAAATTTTAATTAATCACAATTTTCAATAACCTCGTTGATTAGCAATGAGCTGCATAGTAAGTTAAAAATCATGTTAACATGCCTAAACTAGTTAGGGTGTTACACATATGAACCAAAACAATTTTTGCCTCCAAAGCAGAACCATCTCAAGATTGAACCGAGAGCTGAGCCCAGGATCCATCATCAAAATTTGTCATTATAGCAGAAAAACCAACAATAACATCTACCCAAGAAGCATCAGTGCATAAAACAATAACAATATCATCCCTACTAGGCAAGCTTCCATCCTGTTTCAGCTTAATCAAAGGTAACCCACGATCACCATGCGACACAGAAAACTCAAAGAAGAGATGAACTATCTTACTACATACATCCTCAAGGTTTGCAAAGCCTCCTTTCAACCATAACATGTTCCTCTACTGCCAAACCTCCAGAGGCAGACAACCAAAATAAGTAAAACAAATGTTATGATTTGAACTCAAGAATACAAAAAAGAAAGCTTCAAAAAACTAGATCACGGAGTCTCCGGGAATTGCATCAATTCTACACGGAAACAAGCCAGAGAGCCAAACTTATTTCACAAAAATGTAGTCGCAAAAAATATGCAGACAGCTTTCAGCCATATTCCCACATAATAGACAATCCTTTTCCATGAGAGCTTTGTTTAGAACTCTCCAAAGCATAATGGAAACTTTGGGTTGAATATCAGGATGCAAAAACCATTTCCAAATATCCTTCTTAGGAGAAAATCTCTGTTCTTGATCTACAAAGTACGCATCTTTAACCGAAAATAGACCATTCCTCCGATGTTTCCTGACCAACTGATCATCAAACTCCACCGAGATTCTAGGAATATTCACGGCTAGTTTAGCTAAAGAATCACCAAAAAAATTGGAAAATCATTTCCTTGTTCCATAGTATAACGATTTAGCCTTAAATTGCACATTAGATCTTTGAAATCATAGTAATTAAACCAAGAAATCCAAGGCTAATTCCACACATCTATGGATCCTCTAAATGCTGCCAAAGAGACTGAGCCTTTCAAAATAATTTCATGAGCTTCCAAAATACCCTTCCAAGTATAAGAGTCACTAGTTTTATGTTCCATAGATCAAAAAAATTCATAATGATAATACTGTAGGGAATATCTTACCAAGATCTAGATTTACTAACAAGTATGTTGAATTAACATCATAAATAGGGTTGTACAGAAATTTTTGTAAACCGCCCAACCCGAATAAGCCGACTAAACCAAACTGACAAAACTGATAAAAAATACAAACCGACATAACTTGACAAAATTCTAAACCGCCCAATCTGTAAATTGGGCGGGTTGAATTTCGACCCAAACCGCCCAATGAAACCGTCCAAACCGATTTAACCCGATTTTCAGTTTTTATATATATATATTATATATAATATATAATATATATTAAAAAAATTCTCAAACCCTAAATTTTAGTCTCTCAGCCCGCCTCTCTCTCTCTCACTCGTTAGTTCACTTCAGGCATTCAGGGGCTTCATCTTCGTTAGTCTCATCTCAGCCCGCCTCTCTCTCTGTCTCTCTCTCGTTACCTTCATCTTCTCAGCCTCTACTCTCAGCCAGCCTCTCTCTCTCTCTCTCTCTCTCTCTCTCTCACTCTCTCTCTCTATCCAACTATCATCCTCATCCCTTGCGGGCAGCAACCATCTTCATCCTGGTGTGCGGCGGCCATCACTGTCATCACCTCCGGCGTAACATCGAGCGGCGGGAAAGGAGGCAGCATAGCAGCACCACCAGTCAACCACCCAACCTCCATTGTAGCAGCTCTGTAGGTAAGTATTCTTTAAGTTTAATGTTTAATGCTATGCCTCTGTTTATCATTTGTGGATAAATATGATAATAAATCTTTGACTGGTGAGGTTGATTGAAGAAGCTCTACAGGTAGAACTTTTGAGATGGTGCTTGATTAATAAGATTCATTTGTTGGAAATTATTTTACCAGGATCTTAGATCTACTCACAAGTATGTTGATTAACACCCTAAATATGAACTTCTAAAATGATTATAAATTAAACCCATATAAAGTATGAGAAACCTTACATTGGGTGCAGCGGAATAAAATGTCTCCTTTCGTTCAGATCTCTAACCCTTGTATCTTTCTGTCGCAGAGTATTATCAAGATCTGAACTTGGATCTCTTTCTCTCCTTCCTTTAGTGTTGAATCTCCTTCTTGTTGAATGTCTTTCTTCACGACCTTCCTCACTATGATTGAGGTATCACTTGCTGTGTGTGGGCACTACTCTATCACTAAGAGGTTCTAAATTATTCAAGGAAGAAGAAGAGGGTGAAGGTGGCGGCTAGGTTTAGAGAGAGAAGGCTCAGGTTTTTCTCTGAAGGAAACAAGATATGAAAGTTGTATTTTTCCTGAAGCCTTCACTATCTATTTATAGCATACCACATAGGGTTAGTTTTGAATTATTTGGCATTAAAATAATGAAAATATCAGATGATAAACCCTACTAAAGTGGCCGGCCATGGCATCATGGATTTGGGCCTCACTTTTGCAATTTTGCAGTTTTATCAATTCTACATCTCATTTTCTCAAAAACGCCAATTTTCAGATTCAACCATTTAAATGCCAATTCTAACTATTTATTAACTATAAATAATTATTAAATAATATTGTCATTTATCATATTTATTAATTGAACCATACAAAGTATCTTAATTAACAAATATGCCCTAAATACTCTTTCTTTACAATTTCGCCCTTACTTAGTGTAAAATTCACAAATAGACATAGTCTAATCTGAGAATTATAATTGATTAATCAAAACCAATTAAATGAGTCTTACAAGTAATATTGTCTCAACTAGTGGGGGGACCATGGGTCTATATAACCGAGCTTCCAATAAGAAGATCAAGAATTTATAACCTAAATTCACTGATTTATTAATTCTTCGTTGAATCCACGAATAGAACTTAGAATTGCACTCTCAGTATATAGAACACTCTATATGTTCCACCATATAGACACGTCATTAGTTATCCATTGTTATAATCCTAATTTGATCAATGATCCTCTATATGAATGATCTACACTGTAAAGGGATTAGATTACCGTAACACCCTACAATGTATTTTATCCTTAAAACACTTAACCCCGTATAAATGATATTTCAGCTATGTGAAATGAGTACTCCACTATTTATTTTCGTTTGGTCAAGCTCGAAGGAAATCATCCTTTACTTACTATTCGCCAGATAGAAGCTATAGATTCCATATTTATGTTAGCGCTCCCACTCAATTGCACTACCGTGTTCCCAAAATATAAGTATCACCCTGACCCAAAAGTAGGCTTAACTAACAAATCAAAGAACACGATTAGCACTCTTGAGATTGAGCCTAATCATATCAGGATTTAGATCATTTGATCTAGGATCAACTAGGCGATATTGACTTGAATAGATATTACGGTAAGTTTGATAAATCTATGTCAAAGTTCAATATCGGTCCCTTCCGATGCATACTCCATGCACCCAACCTGAGCTTTACTTTAACCAATGGTCTGGAAAGAACATAGCATTAAACCAAATGCAAGTAAACTCTGTTGTAGATTATCATATCAGTAAAACCTTGTGTCTGATAAATCTAGGCATCTTTATTCACATAGTCATGTTTACTTTCCAATGTGTTGACAACACAATAAACAGGATCAAGTATGTGAAAAGGGTTTCAGATGAATTTATAAATCAAATAGACAAGCAATTGATAAGATGAACCAAAACATACACAAATGAATAAAAAATACTTCTGTTTCTTTATTGATGTTGAATAAAATGGATTACATTGAATTGGAGTTTTAATTAGGGCATAAAACCCAACAAACTCCCACTTGCACTAATATCAAACTAATCAGTACATATCAATTAATCCTAAATTTTGACGGTGCTTTTCAAATGCAGTTACCGCCAAGACTTTGGTGAATGGATCAGCTAAGTTGTCTTCTGTGTCCACTTTCTCAGCCAGTACATCCCCTCTTGCCACATATTCTCTGATGATCTGATACTTCCTTTCTATGTGTTTGGTTCTCTTGTGGCTTCGAGGTTCCTTACTATTGGCTATTGCTCCATTATTATCACAAAGTAGGACCAGAGGCTTTTCCATTCCAGGCACGACACCGATACTGGTGAAGAACTTTCTTAGCCAAACAAGCTCTTTAACAGCTTCTACTGCAGCTATGTATTCTGCTTCCATCGTTGAGTCCGATATCGCGGTTTGTTTAGCACTTCTCCAAACCACTGCTCCACCCCCAAGAGTAAACACCATCCCAGATGTAGATTTCCTGTCTTCAAGACATGCTTGGAAATCTGAATCAGTATATCCTATGGGATTTAAAGCACCACCCTTGTAGACTAACACAAGATTCCTTGTACTCTTTAAGTATTTCAGAATATACTTAACTGCATTCCAATGTTCCTGTCCTGGATTAGATTGATACCTGCTCACGATTCCAACTGCATAGCAGATGTCAGGTCTAGTGCATAACATTGCATACATTAGACTTCCAACTGCAGAAGCATAAGGAATTTTCGCCATGTCCTCTATCTCTTGAAGATCAGTAGGAGACTATTCCCTAGATAGACGAATACCATATCTAGAAGGCATATTCGCCCCATTGGTGTTGTTCATGGAGAATCTCTCTAAAACTTTGTCAATATAGGTTGTTTGAGAGAGAGCAAGAGATCTGTTCTTCCGGTTTCTGATAATCTGAATACCAAGAACATAGGCTGCCTCACCCAAATCTTTCATATCGAATTGAGTGTTAAGCCATTCCTTGATGTTAGTCATTTTCTTGATATTGTTTCCAATAATCAAAATGTCGTCAACATAAAGGACCAGGAATACTACTACTTAGTCTTCCTTGAGTTGGTAAACACAAGGTTTATCTTCGTTCTGAAGAAAGCCGTAGGTCTTGATGATTTCATCAAACCATTTGTTCCATGAGCAAGAAGCTTGCTTAAGTCCATAGACAGACTTATTTAATTTGCAAACTTTCTTTTCCTGCCCTGGAAGAACATAGCCTTCTGGTTGCTCCATATAGATGGTTTCTTCAAGTACCCCATTAAGGAAGGCAGTCTTGACATCCATTTGCCAGATTTCATAATCGAAAGCAGCAGCTATGGAGAGAAGAATTCGGATGGATTTGAGCATGGCAACAGGACTAAAAGTTTCCTCATAGTCCACACCTTCTCTTTGGGTATAACCCTTGGCTACAAGTCTAGCTTTAAAAGTTTCGACTTCTCCTCCAACGCCTCTTTTCTTCTTGTAAACCCACTTACATCTGATTGGATGATAGTCATTGGGTGCGTCTACATATTCTCAGACTTTGTTCTTTTTCATGGAATCCATCTTTGAATCCATGCCGGCTGACCATCGTTTCCGTTGCGGACTAGGCATTGCCTGTTTATAGGTTAATGGGTCGTCATCAATACCGTCACCAACGACCCTGTTGATTTCACCATCCAAGCCATAACGAGCTGGTTTTGTTGAAACCCTCCCACTACGACGAGGAGCGGTGATCTTCTGAACAGGAACTTTGGTAGTAGTTTTCTCAATTGGTTCGACTGAGGGAGTGGGATTATCCTCTTCTTGAGTGGAAGAGGACGGAACATTGGAAGGTCTTATATCTGCAAGCATTTCCTCCAACACTACTTTACTTTGTGGTTTGAAATTCTTAATATAGTCATCTTCAAGGAAAGTGGCATTTGTGGAAACAAACACTTTATCATCCTTGCGACTATAAAATAGTCCACCCCTAGTCTCTTTAGAATTCCCGACAAACATGCAAACTTCAGTTCGCTTTTCAAGTTTGCCATCTTTCTTTCTTAAGACATGAGCAGGGCACCCCCAGATTCTATAATGGCGTAAACTAGGTGTACGACCATTCCATAGTTCTAAAGGTGTCTTAGGGATTGATTTAGATGGAACAACATTTAGAATGTCGGTTGCCATCTGAATTGCATATCCCCAGAAGGACGTAGGTAGAGTTGAATAATTAAGCATGGACCTAACCATTTCCAAAAGCGTGCGATTCCGTCTTTCTGTAACTCTATTTTGCTGTGGAGTGCTAAGGGCAGTTAATTGGGATTCAATTCCAAGTTCAATTAAATGATCTTTGAACTGCATATCCATATATTCTCCACCCCTATCAGTTCGCAAGATCTTTAATGTTTTACCCAATTAGTTTTGAGCAAATGCTTGAAATTCCTAAAACTTTTCAAATGTTTCAGATTTCTTATGCATAAGGTAAATATGTCCATATCTAGAGTAATCGTCAATGAAAGTGACAAAGTACTCATAACAACCTCGGGCTTTTACATTCAAAGGTCCGCAAACATCTGAATGCACTAACCCTAGGGGTTGCTTGGCACGCTCTCCCTTTGCAGAGAAAGAACGTTTGGTCATCTTTCCTTCAAGGCAAGACTCGTAAACAGGTAATTTACCTAAGACGACATTTTTCAATGGACCGTCTTTGGTTAGCCTATTTAGTATGTCATAGCCTATGTGACCTAAACGTAAATGCCATAGATATGTTGTTGGTATTATATTTATCCAGGATCTTAGATCTATTTGCAAGTAAGTTCATTTAACAACCTAATATTGAACTTCTAAAACGATAAACTAAACACATAAAAGTTAAGAATAACTTACAGTGATTGCAGCGGAATTAATGTCTCCTTCCACTCAGATCTCTAACCCTTGATTCCTGTGTGTAGCAGAGTATAATCAAGATCTGAGCCTGAAAGTTCTTCAGTTGGATGTGATCCTTCACAGTCTTCCAAACTATAATGAGATACTGAATGATGTGTGTGGGCACTTCTCTCTCACTAGGAATTTCGAAATTTCTCTCTTGTTTTTCTCTTTTGATTTCGTGTGACACACTTTGCAAAGCAAAGTTTTCTCAAGCAAGCACATGCACACAAAGAGAAGAGAGGGGCGGCTATAAATAGGAAAAGGGAAGATCACAACTTTCCAAATAAACAGTTTCCTCTTTTACTGTGTAATTGAATAACTGCCTTATTTAGTGTGATTCACCACTTTCCTATTCAGGCTAGGCTTTGATTAGCAATTAAATGACAAATTAAATTGAAAATAATAATTGGGAAAAATGCAATGATGTGGCCGGTCATGGTGTGTATGGGCCTCACATGGATTTTGCAGTTTCCTCAATTTTATTTCTATTTCTCCAAAAATGCCATTTTTCCAATTCTAATCATTTAAATGCCAAAACTAATTATTTAATAACTAAAATAGATTATTAAATAATATTGCCATTTAAAATTAATTATTAATTCAGACATGCAAAGTCTCATAATTAATAATTAAACCTAGAAACCCTCTTATTTACAATTTCATCCCTAAACTGTGAGAATTCACAAATTAGACATAGTCTAACTTTTAGAATTATAATTGATTAATCATAAATCAATTATAGAGTCTTACAAACAGTATAGTCTCAACTAGAATGGGGACCATGGATCTATATTCTGAGCTTCCAATAAGTTGAACCGATTTACCAAGTAAATCCCTAACTTATTAATTCCTCGTTGAATCCACTCTTAGAACTTGGAATTGCACTCTCAGACTTATATAGAGCATATCATATGTTTCACGATATCAATATGCTATCTCATTTAACCATTGTTATAATCTTAATGTGATTTAGAGATCCTATATATAGATGATTTACATCGAGACGAGACCAATTTACCGTTTACACCCCTCAATGTATTTTGCCCATTTGAACACTTAGTTACCTGTAAATGATGCTTTAGTGATCTAATATATAGTCACTGAAGCAAGAGCTCATCCATTTACTTCTATTTAACTAAGCTCAAAAGGAATCATCACTTTACTTCTATACACCAGTAGAAGCTATAGATTTCCATATTTATGTTTAGCACTCCCATTCAGTTATGCTATCATGTTCCCAAAATATATGTATTATCCTGACTCAAAAGTAGGCTTTAACTAATAAATCAAAGAACAAGAATAGCACTCCTGAGATTGAGCCTAAGCATATCAGAATTTAGATTCTCTTAATCTAAGATCAACTTCTGACATTGACTTGGAAAGATACAACGGTAAGTTTACAATATCTTTAACCAAGTTCAATATCGGTCCAGTCCAATGCATACTCCATGCATTCGAAACCAGTATACTTTGCCAATGTTCTGGAAAGAACATAACACTTACTCCAAGTGTAAGTATACTTCATCGCTGATTATCACATCAGTGTAAATCCAAAACACTGATGAACAGGGACCAAATCTTTTGAATCATATAATCACAATCACATTCCACTGTATTGACGATACTGTAATTGTGAATAACTATATGTTCTGGATTTAACTGATTTTGTGCATATATCAAGTATATGTATTAAACCATAAACATGTAACATACATGTAAACATACTTCACTTCTAAATTGATAACTAATCAGATTGTAATGAGTTTTATTTAGGGCATAAAACCCAACAAACTCCCACTTGCACTAACATAAAACAAGTTGTGCATTACAATCAATCTTTTGTCTTGATCCTCTGATCAAGTGTAGTATATTTGAATCCACCCATATATCTGGAACCAGGTTCATGAGACACATGAAACCTCCCTAACTTATGCTTTACTCATCAAGGGATACTGAAATCCTTCCTGCCCATTAAGTACATCTGAACAACCAGAAGACATATCTCTCAAATTTTAAAATTTGGAATTGAGATAATGCAGTGTAGAATTTTCTTCAGTAAAATAACTTTCTGGTAATTTTGAATTTACAAAGTTATATCTTCTCTGATGAAGCTTGAATTATTATAGATGGGTTTTAACACTCTTCTATAATGATTCCTCCACCCCCAGAGTAACCACCATCTCACAATTTTTAATGAGTCGGTGTGCATATCGGGATCACTAATGCATAGTTCCTTATATAACATATACGTCACTTTTGTAAATCTTTCTTGATTGTCCCCTAATGTTCCCCATTTGATTACATCTCAGATGGCTCCCACTCAATAGCAGATGTCTGGTTAGAAACTTTTAACCTTTTACTATTGTTTCTGGGAACATCTCATTGTGACTTATTTTCTTTAGCTGAAACTGTAAATTTCTTTAAGATTAGGTCAGCAACATAGCAGTCTAGTATTTGAAGTGTAAAATACTTGCTAGAGATTTAAGCAATCAAATTAAGATACATAAAATGTTATGAGGAATAGACATCTTGAATCAGTCTTTCGAATAGACTATGCAAGAATTCTTCTTACTCTCATAATTCTGATAAGTTGTTTCTATCCATGTGAATGGATAGACTTGTTTTTATCAGAGGTGTTCTTAAGTTCCTATCACAATTATCAACCAAACGAAGATGGGTAAAGAATTTTAATATTCTCCCACTCAACCAAGGTAATGTGAAACATTATCAAAGAACTTTAATGGTATCAATAACTATTACAACAGTAAATCTAAACTGGAACATATAATCAAGATCAAGGATTTATTCTGATAATAGCTAATTTATTATATTATTTCCATGTTTAAAATTATGTGTCACAAAGGGTACTGTAGAATAAAGTCCACCCCTAAGTTTATAGAGATTATGGTCCACCGCTAAAGGTTGTAAATCTCTAAGTGTGATAGAGAGTCTGTGGAGTTGAATATAATCCAAAGTTCATTAGATACAAAAAATCGTTTGAACTGCATATTATTCTTAACTTTTCTCCACCCCTATCAGATCAAAAGATCTTTTTATTAAACAAATTCTTAAATAATTGTTTTTGGAACTAACAATTATTCATAAACATAGAAATAACTTCTAGTGTTTATGTAGTAATAACTCTGTAAAGAGTTTAAATACCTTTTGAATTTGCATCAATAATAAAAACACATACACATTCAAACAAAATAAATATAATAATTGGTAATAGATAAAATAAAGAACTGAAGCTCAACTCATAAATTGCAATATAATTGAAAAATATTTTATTATAAACCCAAAAAATTGTTTGCAATATTTATGAGAACCAAACAGGGAATTAAGATCCCAAAACTTGAAATCCAAATTGTTTGAAAAACTAAACAATTAATTCAAATGAAAGAGCTTCTTCTTTATTGTAGACAATCTCCATCCATCATCCAGCTTTCTAATCCAACTCGCTAAGACAGCATCCGAGTTTAAGAAGCTTTAGCTATAAGAAGAATAATAAACAAGGTTAGTAGTCCAGAATTATTAATCCAAAAGGATAATAATTCACTAAAAACACATCAGTTTATAAAGAAAATACCTTGTTTATTTGCGAGATACTTAGGACATTGGGATTTCCAATGGCCTTTCTCATTGAAGTAGAAACATTTTCCTTTTTGTGTATTGCCAGAAGCTCCAGCATTTTTGTTCCTAGCTGCATTCGCAGCTTGAGCTCGCTTCTTGGCATTTTTCCACCTCTTCTTATGATTGGATTTGGAAGTAGAAGCAACAAGTGCTTCAGGACTACTTGTCTTATTACCATTTCCAGAATTCTGAGGTTTATTCCCTCTTTTCTTGGGACCTCCATTCAAATTTTCATATGTCTGAAGGTCATTGACTAAAGTATGAAAGTCTTGTTCCTTCTTATTCATGACATAATTTGATGTGTAGGGCAGAAAATCTGGAGTCAGGCTATTCAAGATGAGACTTACTTGAGTAGTCTGATCCATTTCAGCACCATGATTCTGGGCTTCCTGGAAATAACTAGCCATTTGGAGAAGGTGATCACGCACATTCTGATGGGGTTCCATCTGTGCGTTGATGAATTTCTTAGTCGCGTCGAAACTAGACTGAATAGATGCCATACCGAATAGCTCAGTTAACTGCGTCATGATTCCTGCAGCCGTGACAGTGTTTGCAAACCTTGTTTTCAAGGTGTCAACCATGCTGGAAAGCATGAAGTAACGAGCTTTATTGTTAGCATTATGCCAACGCTCGAACTTCTCTTTCACAGTTTTCGTTGCATTGTCACTTGGCTGCTCAGGGGACGGCTCAGTCAACACAAACGAGGCACTTTCACCTATGAGAGCAATATGAATGTTCTCTCTCCACTTTGGGAAGTTAGACCCATTTAGCTTATTTTCAGTTAAGAGTGACAACATGGGATTTGACATTGCAATTCAGGATACTACAAGATAACACATAGATATCAATTATGGTTTATCACAAAATCTCATTTAGAAATTATCAGCATACAACAAGTAGGAATGACTAGAGAAAATACAAAAAAAAATTCAATCCTAAATAATTTCCAAGGTTTTTAACAAACTGATATCAGTGTCCCGTTTAGGCGAGAGTCAAAGCTATCATTCATTGAATAGAGTTGTCAGCTCATCTAGAATAGCAAACATTCTAGCAACCTTTTATTCGATCGAAAGGAGAATCCGACGTTGTCCCGTTTAGGCGAGAGTCAAGGTCATTCTTATTTCATGAGCTTCTACCATTGTTTCATATGTTTGTAAGTCTTATACAGTACCCACCATTAGGTTGATTAATACCAATATAAAACACTTACAAACATACTTATCTTTCGAGATTAAACGGCGCTAACTTGCTAATGAACGTTCCTCCATTAGGGAGGATTACTCACTAAAACAATAGCTATGTAAAACCAACAATGGAGATCGAATATCTCAAAATAATAAAGCTCATTATTTAAATTGTATTTTCTTTTATTATTTATTTATTTTAAATCTATATATATATATTTATTAAATTTTAAATTTAGAATAGAATCTAAATAAAATTTAATTTAATATTTGTAAAAATTAAACTTAGATGGTTATGAAAATAAAATGAATTATTTCCATCTTAGTGTTAATTTTCCAACAAATATTAAGAAAATTACTTAATTTAAGTTGTATTAATTTAAATTAATTTGCAACTCAAATTAAAATTTTCTACAAATATACATATTGTACTTCCAAAAATATACAATTTTCGAAATACATTTAAAATAAATCAAACTTTACTTAGAAAAAATACCTCAAGCAAAAAATATTATCTATCTAGATTTTCTTGACTAATTAATCCAATTTCTAATAATATATTTCAGTTCCTTTATTTTAAATTAATCATTAAATGAAAAGATCATTGATTTAAGTTGATTCAAAATTAATTAAAATAATTAATTTACAACTTCAATCTATCTTTCAAGATAAATTCAAAATCATCTTGCATAATTAAATGCAATTTTGAAAAAAAAATGATTAATAAAATAAATAGAATATATTTTGAAAATTATTCAAATTTAAGTTGTTATGGAAATACCCAACTTAAAATAATTTTCTTATTTAATTAAATATCATGAAAATAACAATATCTAAGTATCATTATGAAAATCAACTTAGACATTTAATTTTCAATTTAATTAAATGTATTAAATTCAGGAAATAAATAATTAAGTATAGAGAACGCTTAATCATTAATTTCCAATTTAATACAAGGAAAAATATCCTTAATTGAATTGTACCAAAATTAATTATTAACCAATTAATTTCACAATCAATGATATTTTCCTAGATTAGAAATAATAATTAGTATGGAAATAATTATCTAGAAAATATCTCAATTCTACTAAGTATCTTTTCAAGATCTGGAAAATATCTGATTTAAGTTATTATAGAAAGAATCTATAATTTACAAACTTAAAATTTTCCAAACATCATTTAATTAAATATCAAAATTAGGTGGTAACTACCTAATTTAAAGATATTCCCTTTTTAAGCTTAAAACCAACTTAAAATAATATCTTCTAAGAATCTTCAATAACTAATTCCTAGAATTCCTCAGCTTAATATTATTATCAAAATATATTCAAATTTAAGTTATTATGAAAAATTAGTAATTACTAATTTATAACTTAAATAAGAATATTTAATGAAATAATAAAAGTAAGTTTCAGAAAGAATCTAGTTAGTTAAAATTCTTTTATTTAATTAAATACAAGAAAAATACAAATAGTTTATCTAGAAATGAAATTCATTAAACTATGTTTTTCTTAAATTAATTTCGAAGAAATTAATTATGTTGCTATTCAATTTTATTAGGTCAAACTAATATAATTAACCTAGCACAGTTATCCAAATCAGGCAAATGGGCCTTCACAATTGGGGTTGTTCATGTGAGGGGGGGCTGGGTCCAGTATGTCGCACCCACTTCTAAGGCTCCCAACTCTCACACAAGGCCCAAAAGAGAGGAATTTAACCTTAAAATGAACAACTGTTATTAATTGAATAGGCCCATTAACTAAATGAGCCTAAATAAAATCTATCAGGTTATGACATTTTATTTAGCAACAACAACCTATATGTATCTATAATAGAAATTAAACATATAGGCTCACACAGGCACACAGATTTGGATGGATCCTATCATGTTACTAGGTCATACACAGATGAAAGAAGTTTGTAAAATTTACCTGTTACAAATTATCTACTTGATCTATCATCAATTGAACCATGGGTTAAAATCAGATCATTTGATCTGTCAACAAGTTAACCCTGGCAATTTAGATCAAGTAATAATAGGTTTTAGAAAAACTTACAAACAATCTAAAACACATACTCCTGCAACAAGGTTAGATCTGGATAGTTGGATGTAGGATTTATTTAATTTTAAAACTGTATTTCGAAAAATAAAATTAAAATTAAACCTACCATTTTGAAAAATTAGGTTTTGGGTAACCTAAATGTCATTTCAAAAATAAATTGCTAACTTTCCTTTTAAATTTCATGTTATTTAATAAATCAAATAATAAAATAGAAAATGGTAAATACATACCCTTTTCTTATTTTACAATTTAATTTAATTGAAAAATAACAAAATTTAAAAATTAACAAAAATACCTTATTTCCTCTTTTAAAATTATCATGATTATTTTGATCTTATTTTAATTAAGGTCAAGTTACCAAAAAAAAATAATTATCTGACCTTAAAAAAAAAATAAAATAATCAAATTTTAAAGGAAATAAAAAAAATAAGCAAAACTTGATTTTTCCATTTTCAAAATCAAATTGCACTAATATCTAAAATTAATTTTAAAATTAAAATTAATTTATTTCTGATAATTAGATTTGAAATTTGAAAAACAAAAATCAACATACTGTTGGGAATTATTTTACCAGGATCTTAGATCTACTCACAAGTATGTTTATAACATCCTAAATATGAACTTTCTAAAATGATAAAATAAACACATATAAAGTTAAGAAAACCTTACATTGATGCAGCGGAATAAATGTCTCCTTCCACTCAGATCTCTAACCCTTGATTCCTTTCTGTAGCAGAGTATAATCAAGATCTGAGCCCGAATCTCCTTCTTCTTCAAGCTTTGATCCTTCACAGTCTTCCAATCTATGATTGAGTTACTGCTTGCTGTGTGTGGGCACTTACTCTTTCACTAGGGTCACGAAAAAGATGAAGGAAAAGAGGGAGAGAGGTTTCGGCCAAGGTAGAGAGTGAGGAAGGCTCAGTTTTCTGAAGAGAGAAATTTCTGTCAGAAAGGCTTATTGAAAACTTGTGTTTTGACTGAGCCATCACTTTCTATTTATAGGAAACTTACTAGGTTTAAGTTTAGAATTATTTGGCATTAAAATAATGAAAATAATAATTTGAAAAAGCCTTATAAGTGGCCGGCCATAGGTGTTGTAATGGGCCCCACTTAATTTTGCAATTTTATCAAATTTTATCTCTATTTTCTCAAAAATGCCAATTTTCCAATTCTAACCTTTTAAATGCCAAAACTAATTATTTAATAATTAAAATACATTATTAAATAATATTGTCATTTAATTTAATTATTAATTAGACATATAAAGTCTATTAATAAATAAATAAACCTAGAAAACTCTTTTCCTTACAATTTCACCCCTGCTTAGTGAAAATTCATAAAATCAGACATAGTCTAACTTTAGAATTATAATTGATCAATCACGAATCAATTAATGAGTCTTACAAGCAGAATGTTCTCAACTAGAATGGGGACCATGGATCTATATGCTGAGCTTCCAATAAGTGAACCAAATTTACCAAGTAAATTCCTACTTATTAATTCTTCGTTGAATCCACTCTTAGAACTTAGAATTGCACTCTCGTACTTATATAGAGCATATTGTATGTTTCACGATACCAATATACTATCTCATTTAACCATTGTTATAATCTTATTGTGATTTAAAGATCCTCTATATAGATGATTTACATCGAGATGGGATTTCTTTACCGTTCTCACCCCTCAATGTATTTTGCCCCTTAAAACACTTAGCTACCTGTAAATGGTGTTTAGTGATCTAATAATTAGTCAATTAAACAAGAGCTCATCCATTTACTTCTATTTGCTAAGCTCGAAGTGGAATCATCACTTAACTTCTATACACCAAATAGAAGCTATAGATTCCATATTTATGTTCAAGACTCCCACTCAATCATACTATCATGTTCCCAAAATATACGTATCACCCTGACCCAAAAGTAGGCTTAACTAATAAATCAAAGAACATGAATAGCACTCCTGAGTTGAGCCCAAGCATATCAGGATTTAGATTCTTTTCAATCTTAAGATCAACTACGATATTGACTTGGAAAGATATGTATAACGGTAAGTTTGTAATATCTTAACTTAGTTGCAATATCGGTCCAATCCAATGTATACTCCATACATTCGAAACTAGTATACTTTACTAATGTCCTGGAAAGAACATAACACTTACTCCAAGTGTAAGTACACATCATCGCTGATTATCACATTAGTGTAAATCCAATAACACTGATGAAACAGGGACCAAAACTTTTGATTCATATGATCACAATCACATTCCACTGTGTTGACGATACTGTAATTGTGAATAAACATATGATCTGGATTTAACTGATTTTGTGTGTATGAATGTAATAAACATATTAAACATATTAAACCATTAGCATGTAAAATTCATGCAAACATCAATCACTTCAAATTTCTTATATTGATAACTAATCAGATTGTAAAGAGTTTTATTTAGGGCATAAAACCTAACAAACTCCCACTTGCACTAATATAAAACAAACTGCGCAAATAGGTCAATCTGATGTCTTGATCTTCAGATCAAGTGTAGTATATTTGAATCCACCCAAACTTCTGGAAACTAGTTCATAAATACTCTTATGAAACATCCTTTACTATATGCTTTACTCATCAAGGGATACTGAAATCTTTACTGTTTTAAAAGTACATCTGAATTAACAGAGGACATATCTCTCATATTTTAAAATATGTAATTGAGATAATACAGTGTAGACTTTTCTTCAGTGATATAACTTTCTGGTATTTTCGAATAGACCAAGTTATAGTTCTTCTCTGGTAGAGCTTGAATTATTATACAATAATTCCTCCACCCCCAAAGTAAGCACCATCTTAAGAATTTCGAAATTAGATGGTGTGATACAAAGACAACTGATACACAGTTCCTTAATATCTGACATATAGATCACTTTCATAAATCCTTCTTGAATATCTTCTAATGTTCCCTATTTGATTACATCTCAGATAGCTCCCACTCAATAGCAGATGTCTGGTTAAATAATACTTTTAACCTCTGATTGTTTAGAGAGTTACCTAGTTGTGACTTTTGTATTAGTCTGAAACTTTAAGTCAAGACTAAGTCATCAACTTAGCAGACTAGTATTTGAAGTGAAAAATACATGCCAGAGATTAAAGTAATCAAAATTAAGATACCATAAAATTTTATGAGGATTAAGAATTCTTGGTTCAAGTCATTCGAATGGACTGAACTAGAGTTCTTTATCTTATTCTCATAATTCTGATAAGCTATATCTATCCATGTGAATGGATAGATTTGCTTTTCAGTAGTGTTCTTAAGTACCTATCACAATTATCAACCTAATGAAGATGGGTATAGAACTTTAAAATTCTCCCACTCAATTAAGGTAGTGTGAAACTTTAACAAAGAACTTTCAAAGGTATCATGCTTTTACTTACAACAGTAAAAACGAAATGGAACATACAATCAAGATCAAGAATTTATATTGACAATAGCTGACTCATTATATTACTTCTATGTTTAAACAAGATATGTGTTTCATAGGGAATTGTGGAATAGACTCCACCCCTAAGAATATACATATAGGGTACTATGGAAAATCTCCACCCCTAAGTATATAGAGATTATGATCCACCCCTAAAGGTTGTAAAGATCATGATTCTCTGTGTGATAGAGTTTATGTGGAGTTGAATACTATCCAGAGTTCATTAGATATAAAAGATCGTTGAACTGCATAGTTTTCTTAACTTTTCTCCACCCCTATCAGATCATAAGATCCTTTTATTAAACAAATTCTTAATAATTGTTTGGGAATGAACAATTATTGATAAACAAAGAAATAATTTCTAGTGTTTATATAATATAACTCTATGAAGAGTTGTAAATATTATAGAATTTGCATCAATAATAAAAACACTTACACATACAAACATACAAATATAATGTGGTAATAATTGATGAAGATAAATTAAATGAAGCTCAATCTCATAAATTGCAATAGGGAATTTCGAAAAATAAAACTTTATTAATATTTAAAAAAAAATATTGCAACAATATGAGAAAATCAGGGATAAATATCCCTAAGTAAAATTTGAAATCCAAATTGTTTTTAAACTAAAACAATTAATTCAAAAAAAATTGAAGAGCTTCATCTTCATCTGGACGATTTCACCCTTTAGTATAGCTTTCTGACACAACTCAATTGAGTTCAAGTAGCTTGACCTATCAGAAGAAGAAAACAAATAAACAAAGTTTAGTCCAGAATCATAAATCCAATTGGATAACAATTCACTAAACTCTTAAAGTTTATTAATGGAAATACCTTGTTTCTTTGCAAGAAGTTTAGGACACTGGGGTTTCCAATGACCTTTTTCATTGCAGTGGAAACATTTTCCTTTAAGTGTAGCATCACCAGAAGAAGCAGCCTTTTTCATGACTTTTGTTTGCTTCTTGGTGTTCTTCCACTTCTTCTTCGATTTGGGCTTTGAAGCAGAGGCGACATTTGCTTCAGGTTTCATCGTCCCATTACCATTACCAGGATGAGGTTTACTCCCTTTCTTCTTGGGTCCTCCAATCAAATTTTCATAAGTTTGAAGGTCATTGACTAATTCATGAAAGTCAATTTTCTTCTTATTCATGACATAATTTGATGTGTATGGTAGAAATGCTGGAGTCAGGCTGTTCAAGATAAGACTTACTTGAGTAGCACTGTCCATTTCAGCACCATGATCCTGGGCTTCTTGGAAATAACTGGACATGAGGAGAACATGATCACGCACGTTTTGATGAGGTTCCATCCGTGCGTTAATGTACTTCTTAGTCGCGTCAAAGCGTGACTGAAGTGATGCCTTACCGAATAGCTCATTTAACTTCGTCATAACTTCAGCAGCCTTCTCAGTTTTAGAAAACCGAATTTTGAGGGTGTCAACCATGCTAGAAAGCATAAAGTATAGAGCTTTGTCATTTGCCTTCTGCCAACGCTCATACTTTTCTTTCACAGCTTTGGATGCATTATCCCCAGGCACTTCAGGTGACGGCTCAGTTAAAACAAACAAGGCACTTTCTCCTATGAGAGCAATATTAATGTTCTCATTCCATTTATTAAAGTTAGATCCATTCAGCTTATTTTCAGTCAACAGTGATAACATGGGATTCATTTTGACAAAAGCAGGATACTACAAAATAATAGAAATCAACAAATAGAAATTAATAATGGTTTAACACACAAAATCAATTCAGAAATTATAAGCACATAGCAAGTAGGAATGATATGAGAAAATACTTAAAAATTCAATCCTAAATAATTTCCAAGGTTTTCAACAAACTGATATCAGTGTCCCGTTTAGGCGAGAGTCAAAGCTACCATCCATTGAATAGAGTTGTCACCTCATCTAAAATGTTAAACATTCTAGCAACCTTTTATTCGATCAAGATCAGAATCCAGCGTTGTCCCGTTTAGGCAAGAGTCAAGGCTATTCTATCTCATGAGCTTCTACCATTGTTTCGCAATTTGCAAGTCAAATATGGTCGCCACCATTAGGGTGATCTATACCATATAAAACACTTACAAACCACTTATCATGCTAGATTAAACGGTGCGAAATTGCTAATGAACGTTCCTCCATTAGGGAGGATTACTCACTAAAACAAACGCGGTGTAAAACCCACAATGGAGATCGAATATCTTAATAATAATAAAGCTCATTATTTAAAATGTATTTTCTTTATTATTCTAATAAATAAATCTCATTAAATTCTAAATTAAGAATTAAAATTCAAAAATAAGAATTTAATATAATATTTATAAAATTATACTTAGATGGTGATTGAAATAAAATTAATTATTTCCATCTTAGTAATAATCTTAAATATAAATATTAAGGAAATTAATTTAAGTTGAATTAAATAAATAATTAGCAACTTAAAAATTTCCTTTGAGAATATATTTATTGGGTTCGAAAATTTAAAGTATATAAAAATACAATTTTCGAAAATAATAAAAATAGAAAAGAAATACTTCAAGCAAAAATATTACCTATCTAGATTTTCTTTTGACTAGTTAATTTAATTTCTAATAATATATATTTTAAATTCATTTATTTTAAATTAATCAATTAAATGAAAAAATCATTGACTTGAGTTGGTCCAAGAATTAATTAAAGTAAATAATCAATTTACAACTCAATCTATTTTTCAAAAAATTCGAAAATATGGCATAATTAAAATGCAAATTTCGAAATTGATTAATAAAATAAAGAAAAATATATATATTGAAAATTATTTAAATTTAAGTTGAAAAATTAAATTTCAACCTAAAAATAATTTTCTATTTAATTAAGTGTCATGAAAAATCAATAAATATTTAAGTATCATGATGAAAATCAACTTAGATATTTAGATTTTTCAACTTAATTAAATGTATTAAATTTAAGAAATAATAATTAAGTGTAGAGAAGGCTTAATTATTTATTTCTATTTAATACTAGGAAAAATATACTTAATAAAATTGTACCAAAATTAATTATTTAAATAATTAATTTCACAAAAGTATAATATTTTCCTATTTAAATATTAGAAATAATAAGTAGTCTAGAAATTACTATCTAGAAAATATCTTATTTGACTAAGTATCTTTTCAAAATTTGAAAAAATATCTAATTTAAGTTATATAGAAAAAATCTAAAACTTAAATAATTTCAAATCTAGATTTAATTAAATATCACAAATTAAGTTGTAACCACTTAATTTGAAGATATCTTTTGAAGTCAATATTTGAAAAGATATTAACCAAAAAATATCTAAGATATTCCATTTCAAGTTAATATTTGAAAAGATATTAACTTAAAAAATATCTTAAGAATCTTTAATAACTAATGCCTAAGATTCCTCAACTTGATTTAAAATTTAAATCAAATATTCAAATTTAAGTTAGATAAGAAAAATCAGTTGATACAACTAATTTATAACTTAAATAGGAATATTTAATTAAATAAGTTCCAGAAAGAATCTTAGTTAGTTAAAATTCAATATTTAATTAAATACAAGAAAAATACAAATAGTTTGTCTAGAAATAATATCTAAACTAAAAGTGTTTTTCTTAAAATTAACTTTAAAATATTAAAATGAAAAATAAATTTTCATATATTTTAAAAGTTAATTATGTTGCTAATTCAATTTTATTAGGTCAAACTAATATAATTAACCTAGTACAGTTATTCAAATCTGGCAAATGGGCCTTCACAATTGGGGTAGTTCATGTGAGGGGGTGCTGGGTTCAGTATGTCGTACCCACTTCTATGGCACCCAACTCTCACACAAGGCCCAAAAGAGAGGAATTTAACCTTAAAATGAATAACTGTTATTAATTGAATAGGTCCAAAAACTAAATGGACCTAAATAAAATCTATCATGGTGTGACATTTTATTTAGCAACAACCTATATGCATCTATATATAATAAAATAAACATATAGGCTCACACAGGCACACTTTGGATGGATCCTATCATGTTGCTAGGTCATACACAGATGAAAGAAGATTGTAAAATTTACCTGTTACAAATTATTTACTTGACCAAGGGAGCCATCGTATCATTAGATCGGCAAAAAGTAACCATGGCTATTTGCAATCAAGTAATAATAGGTTTTTAAAACTTACATACAAGCTAAAAACACATACTCCTGCAACAAGGTTAGCTGGATAGTTGGAAGTAGGATTTATTTAATTTTAAATAAATAATTTCGAAAAAAAATAAATAATTAAAAAAAATATTTTAATTAATTTCGAAAAATAAAAAAAAATTTAATTAATTTCGAAAATAAAATAAATTTAAAATTTCGAAATTATTTTTTTTAAAAAAAAAAAATATTTAAAATTAAACCTACTATTTAAAATTAGGTTTCAACCAACCTAAATATCATTTCAAAATTTGCTAACTACTTTTAAAAATTAAATGTTATTTTAAAAATAAAAATTAAATAAAAATTAGAAAAGATAAATAAAATATCTTTTCAGATTTTAAATTTAATTTAAATAAATAAAATAACAAAATTTAAAAAATTAGCAAAATATCTTATATCTATTTAAAATTACATGATTATAAATATCTTATTTTAAATTTAAATAAGGTCAAAATATCTAAAAAGATTTAAAAAATCTTAATAGATAAGATATTTTTAAAATATCTTAAAAGATATTATAAATATCTTAAAAGATATTATAAATATCTTTAAAAGATATTATAAATATCTTAAAAGATATTTTAAATATCAAAAAAAAAAATCTGACCTTAAATTTAAAAAAAATATAATCAAATTTAAAAATAAGATAGATTTTTAAGCAAAAAGATAAATACTAGTTCTATTCAAATTCAAATTACACTAATATCTTGAATTAAATTAAAAAAAATTAAATTAATTCAAAATGATAATTAGAATTGAATTAGGAATAGTAATAGTATATATATAAAACCATACAAAAAATTAGAAGTTAATTCCATGAAAAAGTATGAAAAATTGAAGAAAATTGAAAAAATTCGAAACTGTACGGACAGTTCTCATGATCGTGTGAAACTATCAAGATACCCGATTCCGATTTTGTCAAATCTTCAAAAAATCATAACTAATTCAAATAAAATCCAAATTGAGTTCTGTAAAAGGCTAACTTGCTTAATTTTTTCCATACTATCCAATAAAAATAATTCCAGAACCGAAATGACAATTATTTTTCACGAAAATTTCATAATCATCAATCAATCATCAAATAACACTCAATACAACATGATACCATCCAAAGAACATACAAACAATCGTTTTAAAGTCCAAATTACATGCAAGTAAATCAATTACCATGGCTCTGAGGCCAGTTGTTGGGAATTATTTTACCAGGATCTTAGATCTACTCACAAGTATGTTTATTAACATCCTAAATATGAACTTTCTAAAACGATAAAATAAACACATATAAAGTTAAGAAAACCTTACATTGATGCAGAGGAATAAATGTCTCCTTCCACTCAGATCTCTAACCCTTGATTCCTTTCTGTAGCAGAGTATAATCAAGATCTGAGCCCGAATCTCCTTCTTCTTCAAGCTTTGATCCTTCACAGTCTTCCAATCTATGATTGAGTTACTGCTTGCTGTGTGTGGGCACTTACTCTTTCACTAGGGTCACGAAAAAGATGAAGGAAAAGAGGGAGAGAGGTTTCGGCCAAGGTAGAGAGTGATGAAGGCTCAGTTTTCTGAAGAGAGAAATTTCTGTCAGAAAGGCTTATTGAAAACTTGTGTTTTGACTGAGCCATCACTTTCTATTTATAGGCAACTTACTAGGTTTAAGTTGAGAATTATTTGGCATTAAAATAATGAAAATAATAATATGAAAAAGCCTTATAAGTGGCCGGCCATAGGTGTTGTAATGGGCCCCACTTAATTTTGCAATTTTATCAAATTTTATCTCTATTTTCTCAAAAATGCCAATTTTCCAATTCTAACCTTTTAAATGCCAAAACTAATTATTTAATAATTAAAATACATTATTAAATAATATTGTCATTTAATTTAATTATTAATTAGACATATAAAGTCTATTAATAAATAAATAAACCTAGAAAACTCTTTTCCTTACAATTTCACCTCGCTTAGTGAAAATTCATAAAATCGACATAGTCTAACTTTAGAATTATAATTGATCAATCACGAATCAATTAATGAGTCTTACAAGCGAGAATGTTCTCAACTAGAATGGGGACCATGGATCTATATGCTGAGCTTCCAATAAGTGAACCAAATTTACCAAGTAAATTCCTACTTATTAATTCTTCGTTGAATCCACTCTTAGAACTTAGAATTGCACTCTCAGACTTATATAGAGCATATTGTATGTTTCACGATACCAATATACTATCTCATTTAACCATTGTTATAATCTTATTGTGATTTAAAGATCCTCTATATAGATGATTTACATCGAGATGGGATTTCTTTACCGTTCTCACCCCTCAATGTATTTTGCCCCTTAAAACACTTAGCTACCTGTAAATGGTGTTTAGTGATCTAATAATTAGTCAATTAAACAAGAGCTCATCCATTTACTTCTATTTGCTAAGCTCGAAGGGAATCATCACTTAACTTCTATACACCAGTAGAAGCTATAGATTCCATATTTATGTTCAGCACTCCCACTCAATCATACTATCATGTTCCCAAAATATACGTATCACCCTGACCCAAAAGTAGGCTTAACTAATAAATCAAAGAACATGAATAGCACTCCTGAGTTGAGCCCAAGCATATCAGGATTTAGATTCTTTTCAATCTTAAGATCAACTACTGATATTGACTTGGAAAGATATGTATAACGGTAAGTTTGTAATATCTTAACTTAGTTGCAATATCGGTCCAGTCCAATGTATACTCCATACATTCGAAACTAGTATACTTTACTAATGTCCTGGAAAGAACATAACACTTACTCCAAGTGTAAGTACACATCATCGCTGATTATCACATTAGTGTAAATCCAATAACACTGATGAAACAGGGACCAAAACTTTTGATTCATATGATCACAATCACATTCCACTGTGTTGACGATACTGTAATTGTGAATAAACATATGATCTGGATTTAACTGATTTTGTGTGTATGAATGTAATAAACATATTAAACATATTAAACCATTAGCATGTAAAATTCATGCAAACATCAATCACTTCAAATTTCTTATATTGATAACTAATCAGATTGTAAAGAGTTTTATTTAGGGCATAAAACCTAACACATACAAAACTACACAAAAAATCGGAATTTAATTCCATGAAATAGCATGAAAAATCGAAGAAAACGAAGAAAATAGCAGGTGGTACGGACAGCATGCAAAGCATGCTGTCCGCGCGCGTGGGAGGGGAGACACAGCCCGTAAATGCGGGGCGCAAGCACCCCTGCGCATGATTTCCGCGCGCGTAGGGAAGGTGCTCACCACCTAGGTTTTTCCCGATTTTCAAAAATTCATAACTAATTCAAATTAAATCGAAATCGAGTTCTGTAAAAAAGTAAATTGCTTAGAATTTTTCAAACTATCCAATAAAAATAACTTCAGATACAGACAATCAATTATTTTTCCCAGAATTCACAAACATCAATCAAACATCAATATGACACATCATGAAACCATCCAAATCACAAGTAAATCGTTTTAAGTCCAAATTTCTTGCAAGCAAATCAATTACCATGGCTCTGGTGCCAGTTGTTGGTATTATATTTATCCAGGATCTTAGATCTATTTGCAAGTATGTTGATTTAACAACCTAATATTGAACTTCTAAAACGATAAACTAAACACATAAAAGTTAAGAATAACTTACAGTGATTGCAGCGGAATTAGTGTCTCCTTCCACTCAAATCTCTAACCCTTGATTCCTGTCTGTAGCAGAGTATAATCAAGATCTGAGCCCGAAAGTTCTTCAGTTGGATGTGATCCTTCACAGTCTTCCAAACTATAATGAGATACTGAATGATGTGTTTGGGCACTTCTCTCTCACTAGGAATTTCGAAATTTCTCTCTTGTTTTTCTCTCTTGATTTCGTGTGCAAAGCAAAGTTTTCTCAAGCAAGCACATGCACACAAAGAGAAGAGAGGGGCGGCTATAAATAGGAAAAGGGAAGATCACAACTTTCCAAATAAACAGTTTCCTCTTTTACTGTGTAATTGAATAACTGCCTTATTTAGTGTGATTCACCACTTTCCTATTCAGGCTAGGCTTTGATTAGCAATTAAATGACAAATTAAATTGAAAATAATAATTGGGAAAAATGCAATGATGTGGCCGGCCATGGTGTGTATGGGCCTCACATGGATTTTGCAGTTTCCTCAATTTTATTTCTATTTCTCCAAAAATGTCATTTTTCCAATTCTAATCATTTAAATGCCAAAACTAATTATTTAATAACTAAAATAGATTATTAAATAATATTTCCATTTAAAATTAATTATTAATTCAGACATGCAAAGTCTCATAATTAATAATTAAACCTAGAAACCCTCTTATTTATAATTTCATCCCTAAACTGTGAGAATTCACAAATTAGACATAGTCTAACTTTTAGAATTATAATTGATTAATCATAAATCAATTATAGAGTCTTACAAACAGTATAGTCTCAACTAGAATGGGGACCATGGATCTATATTCTGAGCTTCCAATAAGTTGAACCGATTTACCAAGTAAATCCCTAACTTATTAATTCCTCGTTGAATCCACTCTTAGAACTTGGAATTGCACTCTCAGACTTATATAAAGCATATCATATGTTTCACGATATCAATATGCTATCTCATTTAACCATTGTTATAATCTTAATGTGATTTAGAGATCCTCTATATAGATGATTTACATCGAGACGGGACCAATTTACCGTTTACACCCCTCAATGTATTTTGGCCATTTGAACACTTAGTTACCTGTAAATGATGTTTTAGTGATCTAATATATAGTCACTGAAACAAGAGCTCATCCATTTACTTCTATTTAACTAAGCTCAAAAGGAATCATCACTTTACTTCTATACACAAGTAGAAGCTATAGATTTCCATATTTATGTTTAGCACTCCCATTCAGTTATGCTATCATGTTCCCAAAATATATGTATTATCCTGACTCAAAAGTAGGCTTTAACTAATAAATCAAAGAACAAGAATAGCACTCCTGAGATTGAGCGTAAGTATATCAGAATTTAGATTCTCTTAATCTAAGATCAACTTCTGACATTGACTTGGAAAGATACAACGGTAAGTTTACAATATCTTTAACCAAGTTCAATATTGGTCCAGTCCAATGCATACTCCATGCATTCGAAACCAGTATACTTTGCCAATGTTCTGGAAAGAACATAACACGTACTCCAAGTGTAAGTATACTTCATCGCTGATTATCACATCAGTGTAAATCCAAAACACTGATGAACAGGGACCAAATCTTTTGAATCATATAATCACAATCACATTCCACTGTATTGACGATACTGTAATTGTGAATAACTATATGTTTTGGATTTAACTGATTTTGTGCATATATCAAGTATATGTATTAAACCATAAACATGTAACATACATGTAAACATACTTCACTTCTAAATTGATAACTAATCAGATTGTAATGAGTTTTATTTAGGGCATAAAACCCAACATATGTTTCATTATCATCATCGATCTTTTGCTTTTTGTGGTTTCTAGGTTTAGCTACTTTAAAAAGTTCGTTATGTAGGGCAAATGGTTCGTCTGGTCTAAGAACATAAAGCCCTTGTTCCATGGATGCAACACAAATATGAATGTCATTTCGAGAAATGGTAGAACCAGAACTCGAAAAATCTAATTTGTATTGTTGCAATTGTAAGCATGAAACAGAAACCCAGTTTCTACTAAAATTTGGAATGTATAAGACATTGTCTAATTCCAAAATTCTGTTTTGAAACTTGAGTTTGGCTTTTCCTCTAGCTCTAACCGAAACCATTTCGCCATTACCAAACTTAAGTTTCAACTCTCCAGATTTCAAATAATTCCATTTCTCAAGCAATTGCAATGAACAACTTACATGGTTTGTAGACCCAGAATCAAGATTCCAAATGGATTTATCATTCTCTAAAATACATGATTCGAAGACTAAAGCATCACTGCTTATTCGTTTGTAAATTATTGTTCTTGCTGGTTCATTTTGTTGTGAAGTATAACTTGAGAAAGTCGAATCACTTTCTCTTACCTTCTCAACTATGCTTGAAATAGTAGGATTTATGGAGTTATGAACTATTTGCTCTTCAGAGTGAACAATTCCCAGCTTACCTACTTTCTAGAATTTCATGTTCATCACGAGCACATTTGAAGTATTACTCTAACCAGGAGTTTTATTCATATCTTCAAGTTCATTTGCTCAGATATTAACTAGGAGTGGATTGGGATGAGGGTTATCGGCACTACAACACATCAATAAAACAGAAGTAAGGTTTTGGTTCAAATAAATTCATACACAAGTTTTGAAAATAACAAATAATCACATATGTTATAAAAATACTACATCTAACATAGTTTATTTTCCAAGGTTTTCAACATAATGAAATGCAGTGTCCCGGTAGGCGAGAGTCAAAGATAACATTATTTGAATAGAGTAGTCAGCTCATCTAAAATAAAACCATTTTAGCAACCTTTTATTCGATCAAAATGAGAATTTAACGTTGTCCCGGTAGGCGAGAGTCAAGGTTATTCTCATTTTATGAGCTTCCACCATTGTTTCATGTTTTATGAGCTTATCTCTAAGTAGTCACCGTAGGGGAGAGTCTAATAGAGACGAAAACTTACGAAACACTTATCAAATGAAATCTTACGGTGTTAAATGCGTTCAACGAATAACCATCCATAAGGGAGACGAAGTCTAGCGTCTCGAGGTTATATTGAAAAAATTTTAACTATTGTAAGACCAACAATGGAGATCGAATATCTTTTTGATTAAAGCTCATTATTTAAAAATATGTATTTTATTTAATCATCTGTTCCATATTTAATAATGAAAAATTACAAATTAAAGATGGTTTAAATAAAAAATCCAACTTTAATTAAATTTCAATTAATATTTAAATTCGAAAAATAAATTCGAAAATAATGGAACGAATTTGAAAATATCTTGTTTAAGTTGTTTAGAAGAATCTAAATAATCCAACTTAAATATTTTACAAATTAGATTTAATTAAATATAAAATTAAGTTGTAACCACTTAATTTGAAAATATTCCATTTTAAGTTAATATTTGAAAAAATATCAACTTAAAAAATATCTAAAGAATCTTAATAACCAATTCCTAAAATTCCTCAACTTAATTTTGAAATTTGAAATTCAAAAGATATTCAGATTTAAGTTGATTAGTTTTAGATAACTAATTTTTCAACTTAAATAGGAATATTTAATGAAAAATTTAAATTAAGCTTCAGAAAGAATCTAGTTGGTTATAATTCTATATTTAATTAAATACAAGAAAATATATATAGTTTAGCTTAGAATATAATTCATTAAACTATGTTTTTCTTAAATTAATTTCAAAATAAATGAAATTAATTATGTTGCTAATCAATTTTATTAGGTTAAACTAATTTAATTAACCTAGTACAGTTATCCAAATCAGGCAAATGGGCATTCACAATTGGGGTAGTTCATGTGAGGGGGAGCTGGGTTCCAAATGTCATACCCACTTCTATTGGCCCCCAACTCTCACACAAGGCCCAAAAGAGAGAAATTTGACCTTAAAATGAACAACTGTTATTAATTGAATAGGCCCAAAAGCTAAATGGGCCTAAATAAAATCTATCAAAAACTATGATATTTTATTTAGCAACAACAACCTATATGCATCTATAAAAAATTAAACATATAGGCTCACACAGGCACACATTTGGATGGATCCTATCATGTTGCTAGGTCATACACAGATGAAAGAAGATTGTAAAATTTACCTGTTACAAATTATTTACTTGACCTATTGACAATTGAACCATGGGTTAAAATCAGATCATTGGATCTGTCAACAAGTTAACCATGGCAATTTAGATCAAGCAATAATAGGTTTTATAAAACTTACATACAAGCTAAAACACATACTCCTGCAACAAGATGAATTGGATAGTTGGATGTAGGGTTTATTTAATTTTAAATAATTATTTTCGAAAATATTTAAATATATATAAAAAAATCGGTTTTTATTAAAATAAAATAAAATAAAAATTTAAAATTAAACCTACAATTTTTTTTGAAAAAATAGGTTTCAACTAACCTAAATATCATTTCAAAAATAATTGCTAACCACCTTTTAAATTTTTAACGTTATTTTATAAATTAAATATAAAATAACAAAAATAAATATTTTTTAGATTTTATAATTTAATTTAAATAAAAAAAAATAAAAAAATTTAAAAGTTAGCAAAATATCTTACTTCTATTTAAAATTACATGATTATAGTAATCTTATTTTAAATTTAAATAAGGTCAAATAATTTTAAAAAAAATAATTTAAAAAAACTATTTAATATCTGACCTTTAAATTTAAAAAATAAGATAAAATAATCAAATTTAAAATAAGATATAAAATCAAGCAAAAAGATAGATTTTTACTTGTTTTCAAATTTAAATTACACTAATATCTAAAATTAAATTTAAAAAATTCAAATTAATTTATTTCTGATATTAGATTTGAAAATTGAAAAGTAAAAATCAAAATACAAAACTAAACAAAAAATCAGAAGTTAATTCCATGAAATAGCATGAAAAATCGAAGAAAAATGAAAAAATTGCGAGCTGTACGGACAGTATGCATTTCATACTGTCCGCGCTCGTGCAAGGGAGGAGCTGACCGAGGAATGCCGGCGCAGGAGGCTGGATGCAGCCTCTCCGCGCGCGGAAGGCTCGGTTTCAGATACTAAACCGTGTCTGAGCGCGTGCTGTCCGAGGGAAGCCCCTCATGCGCGCGCGTATGACAGTTGCACCATCCCGATATTTTTCGAAACTTCAAAAAATCATAACTAATTCAAATTAAATCGAAATTGAGTTCTATGCAATGGTAAATTGCTTAATTTTTTCCAAACTATCCAATAAAAATAATTTCAGAAATAGATATTCAATTATTTTTTACGAAAATTCACAGACATCAATTAATCATCATACAACAAACAAAACAACATGATACCATCCAAAACACAAACAAATCGTTTTAAGTCCAAATTTCTTGCAAGCAAATCAATTACCATGGCTCTGATACCAGTTGTTGGAAATTATTTTACCAGGATCTTAGATCTACTCACAAGTATGTTGATTAACACCCTAAATATGAACTTCTAAAACGATTATAAATTAAACACATATAAAGTATGAGAAACCTTACATTGGGTGAAGCGAAATAAAATGTCTCCTTCCATTCAGATCTCTAACCCTTGTATCCTTTCTGTCGCAGAGTATTATCAAGATCTGAACTTGGATCTCTTTCTCTCCTTCCTTTAGTGTTGAATCTCCTTCTTGTTGAATGTCTTTCTTCACGATCTTCCTCACTATGATTAAGGTATCACTTGCTGTGTGTGGGCACTACTCTATCACTAAGAGGTTCCAAATTATTCAAGGAAGAAGAAGAGGGTGAAGGTGGCGGCTAGGTTTAGAGAGAGAAGGCTCAGGTTTTTCTCTGAAGGAAACAAGATATGAAAGTTGTATTTTTACTAAAGCCTTCACTGTCTATTTATAGCATACCACATAGGGTTAGGTTTGAATTATTTGGCATTAAAATAATGAAAATATTAGATGATAAATCCTATTAAAGTGGCCGGCCATGGCATTATGGATTTGGGCCTCACTTTTGTAATTTTGCAGTTTTATCATTTCTGCATCTCATTTTCTCGAAAAACGCCAATTTTCAAATTCAACCATTTAAATGCCAATTCTAACTATTTAATAACTATAAATAATTATTAAATAATATTGTCATTTATCATATTTATTAATTGAACCATACAAAGTATCTTAATTAACAAATATGCCCTAAATACTCTTTCTTTACAATTTCGCCCTTACTTAGTAAAAAATTCACAAATAGACATAGTCTAATCTGAGAATTATAATTGATTAATCAAAACCAATTAAATGAGTCTTACAAGTAATATTGTCTCAACTAGTGGGGAGACCATGGGTCTATATAACCGAGCTTCCAATAAGCAGATCAAGAATTTATAACCTAAATTCACTGACTTATTAATTCTTTGTTGAATCCACGCATAAAACTTAGAATTGCACTCTCAGTATATAGAACGCTCTATATGTTCCACCATATAGACACGTCATTAGTTATCCATTGTTATAATCCTAATTTGATCAATGATCCTTTATATGAATGATCTACACTGTAAAGGGATTAGATTACCGTAACACCCTACAATGCATTTTATCCTTAAAACACTTAACCCCGTATAAATGATATTTCAGCTATGTGAAATGAGTACTCCACTATTTATTTTCGTTTGGTCAAGCTCGAAGGAAATCATCCTTTACTTACCATTCGCCAGATAGAAGCTATAGATTCCATATTTATGTTAGCGCTCCCACTCAATTGCACTACCATGTTCCCAAAATGTACGTATCACCCTGACCCAGAAGTAGGCTTAACTAACAAATCAAAGAACACAATTAGCACTCTTGAGATTGAGCCTAATCATATCAGGATTTAGATCATTTGATCTAGGACCAACTAGGCGATATTGACTTGAATAGATATTACGGTAAGTTTGATAAATTTATGTCAAAGTTCAATATCGGTCCCTTCCGATGCATACTCCATGCACCCAACCTGAGCTTTACTTTAACCAATGCTCTGGAAAGAACATAGCATTATACCAAATGCAAGTAAACTCTGTTGTAGATTATCATATCAGTAAAACCCTGTGTCTGATAAATCTAGGCATCTTTATTCACATAGTCATGTTTACTTTCCAATATGTTGACAATACAATAAACAGGATCAAGTATGTGAAAAGGGTTTCAGATGAATTTATAAATCAAATAGACAAGCAATTGATAAGATGAACCAAAACATACACAAATGAATGAAAAATACTTTTGTTTCTTTATTGATGTTGAATAAAATGATTACATTAAACTGGAGTTTTATTTAGGGCATAAAACCCAACATCATTCTCTTTGTGAATGTCCAATGTGATAGTTAGTTACTTACATCAAATCTAATCTAACATTGTACATTTTTATTCTATGGTCGTTAATTTAAAAACAACCTTATAATTAGCCTGTTTACAATATAAAGATAAGAACAATTGGTCTTTGTTGTGGTTTTATATACCAGCTCATATACAACCAAAAATAGCCATTCCTAGTTAGGCACAACAATTTGCTACAGTAATTATTTATTGTGGATATTGCCTCTTAAAAAAATACATATATATCATATAAGAGCAATATTTAGTTTTAATCATTTAGCAAAATAAAAAATATATATCGGTAAAAATATATATGCATATAATATATATATATATATAAAAAATCATCATCAATCAACAAAATTTTTGCTATAGTTTATTTTTAGTAAATATTAGTCACCAAAAAAAAAAAAATCGTTCTTTATTTCTTTATTTTTGGCTTTAGGTACTATAATGAAATTCTAAAATTTAACTTGTCATTGGAATTTCAAAATATTTTTAATTAGCCTATCTATGGGTCAATAATTATTTACATTGTCGTCCTAAAAATCTTTATCCATTCAGACGTCAATTAATATATCTTTCCAACTCCAAGAGTGACAACCCTTCCTCTTTTCAAATATTTCAATACCTGTGAGGATTTGGAGTCGAGACTTTTTACTTTAAAGATTTTTCGATATTATCTGTGTTATGAATTTAAGCAAATAATATGATTTGAAGCACCCACACAAAATCTGGAATTATATCTATTACAAATTTTTATTTAGTATTTTCTAGAGTTTACACTAATATTTTATTTGTTTCAATTAGTCAGAGTTTCTTTTGATTTATTCATATTGGTAATATTTTGTTATCCGCTTGAATTGCTAGGGACTAGCAATAAGCTAGTTGGGAGTTGTGTTAAATGCCAAAATATTACATATTTTATAGTGTAAAAATACAAAAATAAAAATAATTCCTTATAATATTTTTAAGAAATTAATGCAATATATTATTATGTTGAAAAATATTTATTTAGATTTAATTTTACCTTTGTTTATAAATCATAATTAGTATTTATGGCATAATGGGGAAAAAATAAAAAAATTAAGGAAAATACATTATTTTTATCAAAAGAATTACAAATTTAGATTTAAATAAATATTTTCATTAAAATTATTGTGATATATTTTATGTTAAAAATAGCATTTGTGAAAATAAAAGATAAGAAATGAAAAGTTGACAAAAAATGGCCCAAGGATATAAAATTTGGCATTTTTGAAGAGCCAAAACAGCCCAAAACAACATGGCCCAATCGGCCCGAATCCCCCTCTCCCAGCAAACAAGGCAGCCACGTGGCATCCTCCCATTCGCCCGCAGTTGCCACCGCCAACACCAGCAGGGGCTGTCCCCCTTCAACACGCCACATGCGCATGAGGTTGAGGCCGTGCGTGCGCCTCACCACCAGCACTGCAATTGGGGCTCTCTCTCTGTGTCTCCCACTTGCACCAACCACCATTTTGTGGCTTTTCCTCCTTGCGACACGTGGCACTAACTCATCTTTTACAGCCAATCAACAGATGTCACGTGGCACTCCAAAGTTTACTTATGGGTAATTGCATTTTTACCCACATGCAATTTTTAATAATTTTAGTTGCACATTTGTTCTTTTACCTTCCTATAAATAGAAGCTTAAGTTATTTAGAATTCTATACAGTTTTAAAGTTTCAAACAGAAAAATCTAGAGAAAACGCTCGAAGAGCTCAGTGTTAGTTTACCGCTTTTTTTTTTAGTTAATTGCCTTATGGTTTCTAAGTTCCCTTATTATTAAGGTGGATGATGAAACTTAGTATATTTAATTAAGTATTTATTTTTATTTTGATTCTCAGTACAATATATGCCTATGATTTTCGCCTCTTAAAATAATTTCTTTCATCTTTAATATCACGTATTTTTGATAGTTAGAAATTCTTAATGCTTGGTTCTACATTTTATTAAAAATAATATTCTTTGATTTTTGGTATTTACATTAAATTATTTCACATTTAATTCTTAGAAGCTATAATTTTAAAGCGAAGGAAAATCTATTTTTTGTTAGAAAATAATTGGTTTAATTACTGATTAAATTATTAAAATCAATATAAACAAAAATATTTTTATATACACTTAAGTGGATTCTGAACCCTTAATAATATCCCCAAATATCATAAAAAATATCTGTTACTGTCATTTTTACCATTAAAATATTTTATTTTATTTTGTTATCAAAAATCTCACCATTTTTCGGAACTAGGTTAGAGTTTTAATAGCTTAGATTAAATAAGTAATTTATTCAATCTCATGCAATTCTCATGAGTCGACCTCGTTCTTCACAATCTCTACACTACAATAAAGATTCGTGCGCTTGCGAGTTGATAAATATAAAACGTATCATTTTTGGTACAGAACATACTTACGTATGGAAATTGTATCTGGGGGTATGTGATTGATGAGTCTGAGCCTCGTCTGGAAACTTTGACTGCTCCCTAATAGTTCCACGACTTCTGCTTGGAAATCCAATGGCCCCGATGGCTTTAAGGGATCAATGGTGAGGATTGGGGGTGGTGCATTTGGGTGCATCTTGATCGTACTCGAAGCAGAAGGTGGAAAATCTCAGTTGCAGTATTTGACATTTACCAGAAAGGATGTGGTGATCCGCGTGCTTTCAATCTGACGACCCAAATTAAATCCTAGGAAACACAAAGAAGATTTAATGGTTCAGAATACAAAAGTTTTGAATTTAATGTTGTGTGCGGGATCGAGGCCATTTAATTAGGGGTGTTCATGTGGACCGGCAAACCGCGGATTCAATCCGGACCAAGACAGTCCAAACCATTTTAAATCGTAACCAGAGGGACCGCTGTTGGTGGTTCGGTTGAACCAAACCGTTCTTAGCATTATGGTCCGGTCATGGTTTCTAATTTATTTTTTTTTGTTTGACCGGACCAGACCGTGAATCATAATATTATTTAACAGTTCCATTCTTCGTTAATCTCAGTCAAACTTCAAATAAATTGATAAAATTACTCTTTTTGGCTTAACTTGGCAGGCTGGCAGCTATTATTAGCTAACGTCAATATAATATCACCTATCAAAAGTCAATTCCAATTTAATTTATTAATATATATAGTAGTTACTTAAAAAAAAATTATTTAGGAAATTAGGATGTCCCTACCTGTGCCTACTGCGGCACACTTCCTAATCTATAATAGACTAATCAGTCTAATCTATTAAAAATTTAAAATCATTTCCGTAATCCCTACAACCTATTATAAGTCTACTATAGCTCTTGCTCATTTAAATTATTTTTTCTTCTCTAGTTATATTATAATCGCCTAGGGGTAAGTGGTAACTACTATATATATACATATGCATATATATTAATAAATTAAATTGGAGTGAGAAGGAAAAACAATAATATTTTATATATATATATGTATATATATACTGGTAGTGATCGTCCATTCTCTCTAATCTATCAAATTAAAAGCCTCTAAGTCTAATCTATCAATATTTATTTTTAGTACTACCAACCATTCTCTTGGTATTGTCTCTATCTCTCTATCAGTATTCATAATTTTTTACAACAGGTATAAATTATTTTATTTATTCAATTTTTGTGTATAAACTATAGATAAATTACATAAATTATAATATATTGTACAAATACAATCTCGTTTGTATATATATAATCATTATTTGTGTTTATAAATGTATATATTTAGTCATTTATATATTATTCTAAAAGTAATTGAAACTCCATGAACTTCACTAATTGGTTTTCTCCACAGAATTTATCAACTTCCAGTGGCATCAAATATCGATCGTTGATAGACAACGCACCGACGTTCACAGAGTACACACCAAACTCCAAGTATGCTTCGAGCTCTTCTTTTATTAATTATATATATTCAAAAATATTCCTACCTGATTATTTCTGTATTTTACCAATTTTAATATTTTAAATTGTCTATATTTTGTGAGTTTTTATTGTTTTACTTTTGTTATATATATATTGAAAAATCGTGTTTTTGCAAATGTCAGTTGTATATAAGAAAATATAAAAACTGTAAGCGTTTGCAGCAGCAGAAAGTAATTCTGCTACAACAAAATAGAACAGGCAGAATATAAAATATTTTGCAGAAAAATAAATAACTTGACACAAGAGATTTATACGTGGTATCAGTGTTCTCACGAACACTCCTAGTCCACGGGGCCACGCCCAGAGAATGAAATCAATTAATAAAGTATCAAAATTACAAAGACAATTGATTTAAACAAGTTTAGACTCCCTCTAAAGTATTGCCGCAATCCTTTGTAATCCACTTTATGAATCTGACTTCTTGAAACACCTTCAAGCCCGAACTCCCTTCGTCTTTGAAGTGTGAGTGCTTACTTCCTCCCGAAGTAAGGCTTCAACAAGTCTTCTCCCGAAGACCAAGTGCTTACTTCCTCCTGAAGTAAGGCTTTATCAAGTCTTCTCCCGAAGACCAATCTCTTGTTCAGTCAAGTAGTTCTTCACAACCTCTAGGATAGAGTAAGAACAGAAATAGAACAACTATAACCTAGATGAACAACTAGGCTCTCACAAAACAAAGAAACACTCTCTTCTCACAAAAGATAAATGCAAAAAATGAATAATAGAAGAGGTAATCCGAATGGTTGCTCTCTAGGCTCTATTTATAGAACATAGAAACCAAAGAGGCAACCACAAGTTCGAATTAGCAGCTGTACAAAAACTTTCCAAAAGAAACACGATCTGCTACATCAGATTCGGATGCTGACGCAGCAGATCTGACCAGAAACGGGAAACTTACAAAAATCGGGTCCGATCTTCTATCAATGCTTGATTCCTGCCAAAAACAGATTAGATATTCTGATACAATCGAAATTAATAAGGAAAAGGCAATAATCAAAGTTTCCCTAAAAAAGACAACTTTCCAAAAGAGAATTCCTTCTCTTTTGAGAAGTTTTTCAACAAAAGAAAGTTCAGCTGAAAGTGCAAGTTTCCAAACAAGGAAAAGAGCAACTAAGAACCAAATTTATAAGGTAAGGATCCGAAAATGAATGCTCAAAAATCTTACCATAAATGGAAAAATTATTTTGTCAACTAACTTGCCAAAAAGGACTTTACATATATATATGTGCGTGTTAATAGTTGTTTTAGACTCTTAGTTTGGTTTTATTTAGCCTTTTTTTCTATTGTTATTTATTATTTATTAGTAGAGCCTAGAGATTCCTCCAATATTAAGAGTTTATACTAATAATAAATATTATGTTTATTTAGTTTGAGTGAGATATGGAGGCTGAACAACCTAGTTTAACCCAAAATCAAGGACAAGAACCTCCATCCCAAAATGGTACTCCTACCATTACTAATGAAATTAATACACAACAAAAAAAGTCTAAGAAAATTTCAGATGTTTGGAACCATTTTAAGCCAGTCAAGAAAGGTGATCCTAATAATCCTAGGTGTGCATGTAACTATTGTGGAGCTAGTTACGCTTACAATCCAACAAGGAATGGCACTTCTACAATAAGAGCTCATTTGAGTAGATGTAAGAAGTTTCCAGGAAAAGAAGAGGATAAGAAACAAAAATTGTTGTCTTTCACACAAAAAGAAGAAAGTAATAGCCTAATGGCAATGTCTTGGACTAAAGAAGGTGCTAGACAACATTTAGCAAAATATATTATATTGGATGAGCTTCCCTTTAGACATGTAGAAGGAGAAGGGTTTAGGCAGTATTCCCATTACATGAATCCAAATTTTGACCCTCCATCTAGGATTACTATTGCTAGAGACATTTACAATGTGTATTTAGATGAGAAGAAGAAATTGAAAAGTGTGATGAGTAGGGAAAGAGTATGTTTGACTACAGACACATGGACTTCCATTCAGAACATCAATTACATGTGTGTGACATCACACTGGATTGATGGAGATTGGAAATTGCATAAGAAAATCATTGGTTTTTTTCAAGTCTCCAACCACAAAGGGGATACAATTGCAAATGAAATGATGGGATGTTTGAAGGATTGGGGAATATGGAAGGTGTTTACAGTGACTGTTGACAATGCTTCTTCAAACGACGCAGCTCTTCAAAACTTAAAAAAGAAACTGTGTGAGAAGAAAGGAGGTGTAGTTATTTGTGGCGACTTGTTACACATGAGGTGTTGTTGTCACATAATTAATCTGGTAGTTGGAGATGGTTTAAAGGACTTGAACTCGTCTATTGTAGTATTCGTAATGCGGTAAGATACGTCAGATCTTCACCGGCACGACTTTGAAAGTTCAAGGACTGCGCGAAGGAGGAGAACATTCAATCTAAAGCATTGTTGTCCTTAGATGTTCCAACTAGGTGGAACTCAACGTACTTGATGCTTGAGGCTGCATTGAAATTCAAAAAAGCATTCAATAGATTAGAGGGAGACTTGTATTTTACTAGTTACTTTGATGAACCCTTAAATGGTAAAAAGATAGATGGCCCACCAAGTGAGTTAGATTGGGATAATGCAATTGTATTTCTCAAGTTTTTGAAAACATTTTATGAGCTAACTCTCAAGTTCAGTGGTTCACTGTATTCAACTAGCAACCTTTATTTCTTAGAAATTTGTGAGGTGAATCAAGAATTGAATGTTTTATCTAAAGACTCAAACAATTTGCTAGGAAATACGGCAGCTAGCATGCGAAGGAAGTTTGACAAGTATTGGGGTGATCCTGAAAAGATGAATGCTGTCTTATTTCTTGGTGTAGTACATGACCCACGATACAAATTGGAGTATGTTGCTATTTGTTTTAGTATGATATATGAGGAAACAGTTGCCAAAAATTTGTTGAAATCTATTGAGAATAAATTGCGTAGGATGTTTGATGAATATAATGATATCGCGCCTCCACCACCCTCTAGAAGATCAATAGATGAAATTTCTCAACCTATGGAGATAGAAGCTTCTACAGTAGGTGTTAAAAGACAAATTCTTTCAACTTTCATGAGACAAAAGGCAGTAAAGAGAGGTGGGAGTGAAAAGAATGAAATTGATCGATACTTGAATGAAGATAATGATGATCTTGGTGATGACTTTGATATACTAGCATGGTGGAAACATAATGCTAGTAGGTACAAAGTTTTGTCAAGAATTGCTAGGGATGTGCTTGCGTCTCCCATTTCTATCGTTGCCTCAGAGTCTACTTTTTCAACTGGAGGTCGAATTCTCGATCTATTTAGGAGTTCATTATCTCCTAAGATGGTTGAGGCATTGATCTGTTCAAAGAATTGGTTAAATTCTGACGGTAAACCAATTGTTATTCAAGAATATATGGATGAAGTTGAAGGTTACAAAGATTGTGTTGAAGTTCTTCCAGGTAATAGACTTTCCACTTTCAAATATTATTTTATTTTATTTTGATTTATTTATATTTACTTATGTTAATTATATGATAACTTGGTTTCTTTATATATTTTGTTTATTAGATGAGGCCTCCTGTTTTACACAAGATTTGGAAGTGGTTGATGAGTAAGAATGTAAGATAAATTTTGATTACAAATATTTTTTTTGTTGTAGTTGCTAACTGATCAATTATATATATATATATATATATATACTTACTCATAATAATGTTATTATGTTTTCATTTTAGATTGAAGGACTAATGGCTAGAGGGTATCGTGTTCAACCATTTTGACAGTGAATTGTTTTCAAAGGATTATATTTTAGTTTTTAATTTATTACTTTTGGGACTTCAATTTATATTTTCTATGATTATGGACTCTAAACATTATAAAGTATTAAGTTTTGAAGAATGATGACATATAATTATGTAATTTGTTGAGTTAGTTTTTTATTACACAGACTTTTCACACTTTCAAGTATTAAATTTAGAATTTGGAGACCTAAAATTGACTTATTGATATTATATTATGTTTAGAAAATATTTCTATATAGTATAGTTTTATTTTTATTTATTTTTAAAGAATAATTATAAACTCAAAATCGTGGTTTCGAACCAAACCAATCCGTTTTTAATGGTTTGGTTTGGTCTGGTTTGAGCGATTTATTGGTTCGGTTTAGTTTCCAACATTCAAAAAACTGCTACATTGGTTTGGTTCGAAAAATATGAAAATCCGGACCAAACCAATCCGTGAACACCGCTACATTTAATGATGACAGTTACCTAAAAAATCCCACTAACATAAACCAACTGTCATCTCGCATCTCCAAGCTTCATGTGCTTTTGCAAGGTGCGTATTGTGCACGGGCCAAGAGATTCACTACACGTGTACCCTACTCCAGGAAGATGAAAAGATCGCGAGCCTCCGCCCCTCATTTCTTTGGAATTCTAAGAGTTTGCACCTATTCATAGTTTCTCATCCAACAATGAATCCAGAAGTAGGCAGCAAGCCTTCGTGAGTCTCGAACCCCGAAGGCTTGGGGGTAAATGTTATTTGTATTTCTAGATTGATGACGTGTACACTTCCAAGGCCCAATATCAGCCCAAGCAGGCCCAATCAAGTTAATAAATTAACCCACAAGCAGAGTCAAGCTACGACTCTAGATTGAAATGTATTGTTGGGTTTTGTGACCTAAATAAAACCCATTTCAATATAATCAGATTTGCTAGTTAATAAAGATCAGAAATAACATTTTATGTTGCATGGTTCACATGATTTATTTCATGATTATAAATTCTGTTAAGTCCAGAACATATGTATTTGTTAATGATTGAAGCGTTGTCAGCACAGTGGAATATAATCTTGATTATATGTTCGAAAGTTTAATTCCCTGATTTGTCAGTTCACTGGATTTAGACTGGCATGATAATCAGCGATAGGTATTCTTACACCTTGAATAAGTGTTATGTCCTTTCAAGGGCATTGGCAAAGTTTACTAGTATCGGATGTATGGAGTATACATCGGAAGGGACCGATATTGAACTTTGATTAGATATGTTAAATTTACCGTAATATCTATTCAATTCAATATCACCTAGTTGATCCTAGATCAAATGATCTTAATCCTGATATGGTTAGGTTCGATCTCAAGAGTATTATACATGTTCTTTGATTTGTTAGTTAAGCCTACTTTTGGGTCAGGGTGATACGTACATTTTGGGAACATGATAGTATTATTGAGTGGGAGCGCTAAACATAGATATGGAATCTATAGCTTCTATAGGTATTTAGAAGTGAAACGATGATTTTCTTCGAGCTTGGATAAACAGAGATAAATGGTTGAGTACTCATTTCACTTCACTAAAATATCATTTATACGGAGCTAAGTATTTTAAGGATAAAATACATTGAAGGGTGTAACGGTAATTTAGTCCCTATTCAATGTAGATCATCTATTAGAGGATCATTGATCCAATTAGGATTATAACAATTGCTAATTAATAGCGTATCTATATCGTGGAACATATAGAGTGTTCTATATAACTGAGAGCGCAATTCTAAGTTCTATGCGTGGATTCAACAAGGAATTAATAAGTTAGTGGATTTACTTGGTAAATTCTTGATCTGCTTATTGGAAGCTCGATTATATAGGCCCATGGTCCCCATACTAGTTGAGACCATACTGCTTGTAAGACTCAATTAATTGATTTTAATTAATCAATTGTAATTCTAAAATTAGACTATGTCTAGTTTATGAATTTTCACTAAGCAAGGGCAAAATTGTGAAGAAAGTAGATTTTAGGTTTTATTTGTTAATTAAGAGACTTTGTATGTCTAATTAATAAATATATTAAATGACAATATTATTTAATAATTAATTTTTAGTTATTGAATAATTAGAATTGGCATTTAAGTTGTTAAATTAGAAAATTGGCATTTTTTGAGAAAAATGGGATGAAAAATGACAAAATGGCAAAATTACAAGTGGGGCCCATTATCCTATACATGGCCGGCCACTATGCATTTAATTTACCATTTATTTTTCTATTATTTTAATGCCAAATAATTCTAACCTAAACCTAGGTGGTTACCTATAAATAGGTAGTGATGGCTTCAGGAAAAAGACGATGCATCTCATTCCTTCAGAGAAAAATTCTAAGCCTTCTACCTATACCCTAGCCGTCACTCTCTACCTCTCTTTTCTTCTTCTAAATTTTCGAACCTTGAGTGAATGAGTGAGTGCCCACACACATCAAGTGGTATCTCAATCATAGTATGTAAGACTGTGAAGAATCCAATCAACAAGAAGGAGAATCAACATCAAGGAAGGAGAGAAAGAGATCCAGGTTCAGATCTTGATAATGCTCGGCTACAGAAAGGAATCAAGGGCTAGAGATCTGAACGGAAGGAGTCATTATATTCCGCTGCACCCAATGTAAGGTTTCCTAAACTTTATATGTGTTTATTTCATTGTTTTAGAATTCATATTAGGATGTTAATGAAACATACTTGTTAGTAAATCTAGATCCTGGTAAAATATTTCCAACATGTATGTCCAACTTATAAACGCGACAAGGTCAGACCACTTTAGCCTAGAAAATGTTGTTTTACCCAAAATATGAAAGGTCCATTAGGATTACTCCAGATACTCTCATGGGATAATCATTGATACTTGCAATTGAAGAGATATTCAAAAGCCTCCAGATATCATCCTACGTGGCGTCAGACTTAGGATGTGTGCTCGCCACAAAAAGGAAACTACTTTTTTTTCTAATGCCATATTCTCTGAAATTATTGGTGCCAACATGGTCGCGCACGACACATGGCATCACCAACAGTCCCCACTCGTACAATGATCGTTACCTTGTGAATTGGACCTCACCCAACTGGCCTAAAGTTAATATATATTGTATTTTACCCTCTCAATGGGCCTAGTTGACACCTTTAAACCTTATCGGGTCTGGGTTTACCCATACCCGATTCTAACAGATAAATAGCACATTATCCCTTCCTGCAAAGGGTTGGAAAATTATTTATGCTATAGAGAGCTAATAATAATGGCTATATAGCTAGGGCAAAAATTGTAAAGACCGCTTAGTCTAATTTGGAAATTAGCAGTTAATCATGTTTAATTATGGAAAATTATTTATACTGTTATTGTTGAATTCTGAAATGCATTATATGTCATTTAGTGATTTTCATAATTTTGCATTTCCGGTGCCCGGTAACATGGAACTCGGTGTTTGGCTCAGTAAAATCACAACTTAGTATGTTAGTAGATTGGGACGGTTTATTAGATATTGGGAATGTCGGGACTGGCCGGGAATTTAGAATTTCCCAAAATACCCCTTTAGTGCTCTTAATGCTATTTTGGTGGGAAGGGGCAAAATGGTCATTTTGCCCCATTTATGTTTTGTCCTTTAGTGGGCTTAGTGTAATGTGTTATGTGGCATTGGTTTGGCTGAAATAAAGATTTATTTATGCATTTATTTTCATTTTATTCAAAAGCTTGAAAGTTGAGGAAAAACCAAAGTTAAAAGAAAAAGCTTTTTCTCTCAAATTCTCTCTCTATTTTCGGCCCCTTTGAGCAGCTGGGAATTCCTCCTTCTTCCTTTAGATTTCAGGTGTTGTTGTGTTCAATTCAACCTAGGTTAGCTCCTTCTCTTCCTCTCTTTAAAATTCTTGAAAATTAAGAAATGTTGGTGGTTACATGTTTAATTTTGAAGAGGTTGTTGCTGCTGTAGTTCTAGGTTGTTTTATGTGTTTTTGTGCTTGAATTGAATGGAGTAGAGGGGTTGTAATGCATGCTTGTTACCCTTGCTTAAGTTTAGGAATTTCTAGTACAAAAGCTATGGTTTTCAAAGCAAATTCTTGATTTTCGTTGCTGTGGTTGCTGTTATTGTTGAGTAGTGTTTCCTGGTGTTAAATTATGTTGAAACATGTTGATTTATGTTTGATTTGGTGGCTGCTGAGAGGTTTAGTCAAGTTTTGAGTTTTTGAACTCAATCTTGAACCTCCAATGGTGAATTCGGTTTGTTTGCATGAAGCTCGATTTTTATGCTTTAGAATTGTTCCTTAGGGTCTAAATAGCAGGTCTGGAAGGTTTTGTTTGAATTGGTTTGGATTTGAGCAAGTTATGAATTTTTTAAGTTTTGTCTGCGAGGAACCGGAATTCCGGTTGTGCATCCAGAATTCTGGATGGGGTTCTGAAATTCCCAGAACCGGAATTTCGGTTGGGCAACCGGTCTGCCGGTTGGGTGATTTTCAGGAACCCTAGATTTTCTCGTTTTTATGTTATTTGGGGTATTGCCATGCTTTTTATCGATAGGGAAACTTTTAGTTTCTAGTTTAAGTCCCCGGGAAGTGATTTAGCGTATCACTTATAGTGTTGTGATTGTTATGGTTTAGGAGCCTGTAAACCGCCGCGCAGTTCGTTCCAGTCAGGTTGACCGGCACACCTGAATTCAGAATCCATGTAAGATTAGTATAACAGTATGCATATATATTACATGTTTAGCGTGCATGTAGGAAGCCTGTTAGATTACATTAGATATGTATGTTGGCTTCGAACCATCCGACTGTGTCACATCGGTAAAGGCTAGAGTATGACTAGCAGCTGGAGTATGACAAGTGTACCGAGTATAGGCTGACACTGTATCACATCGGCACAGGCTAGAGTATGACTAGCAGCTGGAGTATGACCAGTGTGCCGAGTATAGGCTGATACTCGGGTTGGTGGTTCTGTACAATTTGACGTATCACATCAGTACAGGCTAGAGTATGACTAGAAGCTGGAGTATGACCAGTGTACTGAGTATAGGCTGATACTGTAACACATCGGTACAGGCTAGAGTATGACTAGCAGCTGGAGTATGACCAGTGTACTGAGTATAGGCTGATACTGTAACACATCGGTACAGGCTAGAGTATGACTAGCAGCTGGAGTATGACCAGTGTACCGAGTATAGGCTGTTACTTGGCAATAGTACCGTCTTATTAATGTTCAGGACTCAGTATCGTGTGGGACACGGCAGTTAAGGTTATGGTCAGGGGTATCATGGGCGTGTGATCATAACTCAGGATTTATGTATGATATTTGATTATGCTTTTCTTACTGAGTCTGTCGACTTACAGTGCTATGTTTATGTGTAGGTAAGGGCAAGGTTAAGGCTGAAGGACAGTGAGAGCGAGCCAGTGAAGATTGTACATGTCGGGGCAGTTACGCCTGGAGCGTACGATCCTCGGGACAGCAAGGCTATTTTTGTAATTAGTCGCTAGGCGACAAGTATTTTGTATAGTCAGTGAACTTTTGTAAAATGTTTTGTAATCGGGATCTCGAGTATTTTTGTATAATTATTTTATAAGTTTAATTAAAAAGCAAAAAATTTAATTAATCATGATTTCCATAAACCTCGTTGATTAGCAACGAGCTGCACAGTACGTTTAAAAATCACGTAATACGCCTATGCTAGTTAGGGTGTTACAATTTGGTATCAGAGCCGCCAGGTTGTCTTCCAAAGATCGTCACGACATGTACAATCATCATCAGCAGTTAGCTCGTTCTACGGTTCAGTAAGCTTTTATTGCTTTAGTAGTTTATTTATTTATTATGAAATAAGAAAAGCCTGATAGGAAGCATGTTATTAGCCTGATAGTAGAATAGGTGCATGTTTTGTTTTCAGTTTCCAAATTAAGCGGCATTAGTAAGCTCTCGTTGATCATGACCTGGTGTGCCAACTCGGGGTTTCGAGGCTGTTCGGACTAGATGGACGCCAGGCGAAATACCAGGAGTCAGGGCAGCTCGGTCGGGTCAAATCAGGGTTAAGGAGCTCAGTTTTCCCCGAATGTTAGGGGCCGAGGTAGAGGTCCCAGGGGCAGGGCTTGTGGTCGGGGTGATGTTAACCCGCCACAGGCTGCCCAAGCTAATCAGGAAGCCCAGAATCGGGAAGTTAGGTTTGCTGAAATGCAAGCCAGAATAGAGGAGCAAGATAATGAGATTCAGAGATTGAGGCAGCAAGGTGCTCCTGCAGTGCCGGTGCTAGAAGTTCCAGTGGCACCTGCCCCTGTTGCTCAGGCCGAGATAGTGGTAGCGGCGAATAGAATGGAACCCCTATATGAAAGGTTCCGCGAGCATGCACCTCCGGTTTATCTGGGAGGTCCGGACGTCATGAAAGTCGAACAGTGGCTATCAGCGATTACGAGAATATTGAATTTTATGAGTGTGATGGAGTACACAACTCAGTTTTATCAGTTGGCGAGGTTGGCCTCGGGAATCGTGCCAACCGATTTCAGTAAGAAAGAAAAATATGTTGATGGACTTAATATGAAGATCAAGTATGACCTTATGATCGCTACCGACGACAAGACCACCTATGCTGAGATGGTGGAGAAAGTACTGCGAGCTGAGGGCGCAGTTGGATGTATGTTGGAGTCAGTTAGGACTCCAGTGAGTGGCGGGGCTCCTACCCCTCCTGCATCAGGTTTCAGCAGGGGAGGTAGTGGTTCGGCGATGGACCAGAAGATAAAATCATCCACTGCATCCGATGGCTCAGGGCAGAACAAAAGGTTCCGAGGGAACCAAAATCGAGGCGGTCGTCAGGGTAGTGCTGAGACTCGTTATTCCTACCCGGAGTGTCCCATTTGTAAGAGACATCATCCGGGTGAGTGCAAAGGTCAGGGATGCTTTTAGTGTGACAGTCAGAATCTTTAGTAAATTGGATAGACCGTGTGATAGTTATGAATCAGGGTTTGGAACCCTATTACCTGGCGGAGAGTTAGTTATCTCCAAAAGGTGGATTAGGTCTATGACGATCAGAATAGATGGTAGAGAGTTAAGTGCTGACTTGATAGAGATGGGCCTAGTAGATTTTGATATCATTTTAGGAATGGATTTCCTATCAAAATACTCAGCCAGTATTGATTGCAAGAGGAAGATTGTGATCTTCCAACCGGAAAGTGAAGAACTATTTGTGTTTGTTGGTTCCGTTCGGGGATCTCGGATCCCGATGATTTCGCCCATGTCAGTTAAGGAATTACTACATGGCGGTTGTTTAGGGTTTCTGGCCGTGGTGATGGACACCACTCGGCCAGATACTATTCGACCAGAGGATATCAGGGTGGTTCGGGAATTTCTAGGTGTTTTTCCCAAAGAACTTCCAGGGTTACCACCTCAGCAGGAGATTGACTTTATTATTGATTTGGCACCAGGAGTGGAACCGGTTTCCAAGGCTCCATATAGAATGGCTCCAGCTAAACTTAAGGAGTTAAAGATTCAGCTTCAGGGGTTGCTTGACTTAGGGTTTTTTTTTTCAGCCTTGTGTGTCACCCTGGGGAGCCCCGGTTTTGTTCGTTAAGAAGAAAGATGGAACTAGGAGGATGTGTATCGATTACAGAGAATTAAACAAGCTAACAGTGAAGAATAAATATCCACTACCTAGGATCGATGATCTTTTTGATCAACTTCAGGGGAAGACGGTCTTTTCCAAGATTGATCTCCGATCGGGTTATCATCAGTTGAGAATCCGAGAGGAGGACATTCCGAAGACGGCTTTCCGTACTAGGTATGGACATTACGAATTCTTGGTTTTGTCGTTTGGACTAACCAATGCTCCTGCAGCATTTATGGATTTGGTGAATAGAGTATTCAAGGATTTCCTCGATATCTGTGTGATTGTGTTTATCGACGACATCCTTGTGTACTCTCAATCAGAAGAGGAGCATGAGTTACATCTTTAGATGGTTTTACAACGGCTTCGGGAACACAAGCTTTATGCCAAATTCAAGAAATGTGAATTCTGGCTATTTCAGGTTTCCTTCTTAGGGCACATTGTTAGCAAAGATGGGATCAAGGTGGATCCCGAGAAAATAGAATCCTTTAGGGATGGGCCTAGACCGAAGACAGTGATAGAAATTAGAAGCTTCTTGGGTTTAGCCGGGTATTATCGTAGGTTCGTAGAAGGGTTTTCTAAAATTTCAACACCCTTAACCGAACTTACAAAGAAGAATCAGCGGTTTGTCTGGTCAGATAAGTGCGAAGCTAGTTTCCAGGAGCTCAAACAGAGATTGATTACTGCTCCAGTGCTAGCTTTGCCTTCAGACAACGAGAAATTTGTAGTTTATTGCGATGCATCCAGACAGGGTCTGGGGTGTGTGCTGATGCAAGCCGATCGGGTTATCGCTTATGCCTCCTGTCAGTTAAAGGATTATGAACAGTGATACCCGACTCGTGATCTAGAGTTGGCCGCAGTGGTTTTTGCTTTGAAGATCTGGCGGCATTACCTTTACGGAGAAAGGTGTGAAATTTATACCGACCATAAAAGTCTCAAGTATTTCTTTACTCAGAAAGATTTAAATATGAGACAGAGACGTTGGTTGGAATTAGTGAAAGATTAGGACTGTGAGATTCTCTATCACCCTGGGAAGGCCAATGTAGTGGCCGATGCCCTGAGCAGGAAGGGTCACGGGCAGGTAGCTAGCATGATTCAGATCTCACCTCAGTTAGCTGAGGACATGGTTAGATCCAGCATTGAGTTTGTGGTAGGTCAGCTTCACAACTTAACGCTGCAATCTAATCTGTTAGAAAGAATTAAAGCCGCTCAGATGATTGATCCAGAGTTAATGATGTTGGGTTTTATGCCCTAAATAAAACTCATTTCAATATAATCAGATTTACTTATTAATATAGATCAGAAATAACATTTAATGTTGCATGGTTCACATGATTTATTTCATGATTATATGTACATAATGTATAAATTCATCTGAAACCCTTTTCACATACTTGATCCTGTTTATTGTGCCGTCAACACATTGGAAAGTAAACATGACTATGTGAATAAAGTTTCCTAGATTTATCAGACACAGGGTTTTACTGATATGATAATCTACAACAAGAGTTTACTTGCATTTGGAGAAGTGCTATGTTCTTTCCAGAGCATTGGTTAAAGTAAAGCTCAGGTTGGATGCATGGAGTATGCATCGGAAGGGACCGATATTGAACTTTGACTTAGATTTATTAAACTTACCGTAATATCTATTCAAGTCAATATCGCCTAGTTGATCCTAGATCAAATGATCTTAATCCTGTTATGATTAGGCTCAATCTTGAAAGGCTATTCGTGTTCTTTGATTTGTTAGTTAAGCCTACTTTTAGGTCAGGGTGATACGTACATTTTGGGAACACGGTAGTTCAATTGAGTGGGAGCGCTATCATAAACATGGAATCTATAGCTTCTATCTGGCGAATAGTAAGCAAAGGATGATCTCCTTCGAGCTTGACCAAACGAACATAAATGGTGGAGTACTCATTTCACATAAGCTGAAATATCATTTATACGGGGTCAAGTGTTTTAAGGAATAAATACATTGTAGGGTGTAACGGTAATTTAATCCCTTTACAGTGTAGATCATTCATATAGAGGATCATTGATCAAATTAGGATTATAACAATGGATAACTAATGATGTGTCTATATGGTGGAACATATAGAGCATTCTATATACTGAGAGTGCAATTCTAAGTTCTATGCGTGGATTCAACGAAGAATTAATAAGTTAGTGAATTTTAGTGTTAAATTCTTGATCTACTTATTGGAAGCTCGGTTATATAGACCCATGGTCCCCCCACTAGTTGAGATAATGTTGCTTGTAAGACTCATGTAATTGGTTTTGATTAATCAATTATAATTCACAAATTAGACTATGTCTATTTGTGAAATTTTCACTAAGTAAGGGCGAAATTGTAAAGAAAGAGTTAACAGGGGCATATTTGTTAATTATGATACTTTGTATGGTGCAATTAATAAATATGATAAATGACAATATTATTTAATAATTATTTATAGTTATTAAATAGTTAGAATTGGCATTTAAATGGTTGAATTAGGAAATTGGCATTTTTGAGAAAATCAGATACAAAAGGTGTTAAAATTGCAAAATTGCAAAAAGCAAGGCCCAATCCACTAAGTTTAGGGCCAGCCACTTTTGTAGGAAATTTAAACTGATTTTTTCATTATTTTAATGCCATATAATTCAAATCAAGCCCTAGAGGAATGCTATAAATAGATAGTGAAGGCTTCAGGAAAAACACTTTTTTCTTCTGACTACTTCTGATTCAGAAAAACTGAGCCTTCTCTCTCCCTATCTTTAGCTGACCACTCTCTCTCTTCTTCCTTGATAATTTCGAAATCCTTAGTGTATGAGTAGTGCCCACACACATCAAGTGATACCTCAATCATAGTGAGGAAGATCGTGAAGAAAGATCATCAAGAAAGGAGTTTCAAAGATCAAAGATTCAGAGAAAGAGATCCAGGTTCAGATATTGATAATGCTCTGCTACAGAAAGGAATCAAGGGCTAGATATCTGAACGGAAGGAGTCATTATATTCCGCTGCACCCAATGTAAGGTTTCTTAAACTTTATATGTGTTTATTTCATCGTTTTAGAAAGTTCATATTTAGGATGTTAATAAACATACTTGTGAGTAGATCTAAGATCCTGGTAAAATAATTTCCAACAACTGGCCTCAGAGCCATGGTAATTGATTTACTTGCAAGAAATTTGGACTTTAAAACGATTGTTTGTATGTTCTTTGGATGGTATCATGTTGTATTGAGTGTTATTTGATGATTGATTGATGATTGTGAAATTTTCGTGAAAAATAATTGTTATTTCGTTTCTGGAATTATTTTTATTGGATAGTATGGAAAAAATTAAGCAAGTTAGCCTTTTACAGAACTTAATTTGGATTTTATTTGAATTAGTTATGATTTTTTGAAGATTTGAAAAAATCGGGGCTGTGCTGGTATTTTCCTGCGATCGCAAATCTGTCCGTACAGTTTCGAATTTTTTCGTTTTTCTTCGATTTTTCATGCTTTTTCATGTAATTAACTTCCTATTTTTTGTATGGTTTTGTATATATACTATTACTATTCCTAATTCAATTCTAATTATCATTTTGAATTAATTTAATTTTTTTTAATTTAATTCAAGATATTAGTGTAATTTGAATTTGAATAGAATTAGTATTTATCTTTTTGCTTAAAAATCTATCTTATTTTTAAATTTGATTATATTTTTTTTAAATTTAAGGTCAGATATTTTAAGATATTTATAATATCTTTTAAGATATTTATAATATCTTTTAAGATATTTAAAAATATCTTATCTTTTAAGATATTTTAAAAATATCTTATTTTTTAAGATTTTTTAATTAAATCTTTTTAGATATTTTGACCTTATTTAAATTTAAAATAAGATATTTATAATCATGTAATTTTAAATAGATGTAAGATATTTTGCTAATTTTTTTTAAATTTTGTTATTTTATTTATTTAAATTATATTTAAAAATTTGAAAAAGATATTTATTTATCTTTTCTAATTTTTATTTAATTTTTATTTATAAAATAACATTTAAAATTTAAAAGTAGTTAGCAAATTTTTGAAATGATATTTAGGTTGGTTGAAACCTAATTTTTCAAAATTGTAGGTTTAATTTTAAATTTAAATATTTAATTAATTTTCGAATTTTTTTTAATTTTTTTTAATTTTTTTTTAATTTTTTTACGAAACTCTTTTTTAATAATATTTCGAAATTAATTATTTAATTTAAAATTAAATAAATCCTACATCCAACTATCCAGCTAACCCTGTTGCAGGAGTATGTGTTTTAGCTTGTTTGTAAGTTTTTAAAACCTATTATTACTTGATTGCAAATAGCCATGGTTACCTTTTGCCAGATCTAATGATCTGATGGCTCCCTTGGTCAAGATAATAATTTGTAACAGGTATAATTTACAATCTTCTTTCATCTGTGTATGACCTAGCAACATGATAGGACCCATCCAAAGTGTGCCTGTGTGAGCCTATGTGTTTAATTTTATTATAGATGCATATAGGTTAATGTTGCTAAAATAAATTATCATAGTTCTTGATAGGATTTATTTAGGCCCATTTAGTTTTTGGGCCTATTCAATTAATAACAGTTGTTCTTATTAAGGTTAAATTCCTCTCTTTTGGGCCTTGTGTGAGAGTTGGGAGCCATAGAAGTGGGTACGACATACTGAACCCAGCACCCCCTCACACAAACCACCCCAATTGTGAAGGCCCATTTGCCTGATTTGAATGACTGTACTAGGTTAATTACACTAGTTTAACCTAATAAAATTGATTAGCAACATAATTAATTTCATTTATTTTGAAATTAATTTAAGAAAATTATAGTTTAAAGAATTTTTTTATTCTAAGCTAAACTATATGTATTTTCTTGTATTTAATTAAATATAGAATTATAACCATCTAGATTCTTTCTGGAACTTAATTTAAATTTTTCATTAAATATTCCTATTTAAGTTGATATTTAGTTATCTTCAACTAACCAACTTAAATCTGAATATCTTTTGAATTCAAAATTTCAAAATTAAGTTGAGGAATTTTAGGCATTGGTTATTAAGATTCTTTAGATATTTTTTTTAAGTTAATATCTTTTCAAATATTAACTTAAAATGGAATATTTTTGAATTAAGTGGTTACAACTTAATTTTTGATATTTAATTAAATTTAAATTTGAAAATATTTAAGTTCTAGATTTTTTCTAGTACAACTTAAATTAGATATTTTTTCAAATTTTGTGGAAAAGATACTTAGTCAAATAAGATATTTTCTAGATAGTTATTTCTAGACTACTTATTATTTCTAATATTAAATAGGAAAATATTATACATTGTGAAATTAATTATTTAAATAATTAATTTTGGTACAATTTATTTTAAGTATATTTTTCCTGGTATTAAACTAGAAATTAATAATTAAGCCTTCTCTACACTTAATTATTTATTTCTTGAATTTAATACATTTAATTAATTTGAAAATTAAATATCTAAGTTGATTTTTATCATCATACTTAAATATTTTTTTTTCATGACATTTAATTAAATAGAAAATTATTTTTAGTTGAAATTTAATTTTTCAACTAAATTTAAATAATTTTCAAAAATATATTTTTTCTTTATTTTATTAATCAATTTTCGAAATTGCATTTCTTAAATGCTAGAATTTCGAATTTTATCTTGAAAAATAGATTAAGTTGTAAATTAATTATTTTAATTAATTCTTGGATCAACTTAAATCAATGATTTTTTCATTTATTGATTAATTTAAAATAAATTGAATTAAAGTATATTATTAGAAATTGAATTAATTAGTCAAAGGAAAATCTAGATAGGTGATATTTTTGCTTGAAGTATTTTTCTAGTGTATTTAATTAAATAGAAAATTAATATTTAAGTTGATTTTCATCATCATACTTAAATATTTGAAATTTTTCTTATATATTTAATTAAATAGGAAAATTATATTTTTTGTTGTAAATTAATTTTATTAATTAATTTTGGGCCAACATTAAATTAGAATAATTTTTCGAAGATTTATTTTTTATTTTAATATGCATTTTTTCGAAAATTGTATTCTTAAATACTTTAATTTTTCGAAATGCAATATATATATTTATAGAAAATTAAATTTGAGTTGTAAATTAATTTAAATTAATTTTGTAACAACTTAAAATGAATATTTTTCTAAATATTTATTGGAAATTATTACTAAGATGGAAATAATTCATGTTATTTTCATATCCATCTAAGTAAAATTTATAAATATTAAATTAAAATTTATATTTTGAATTTTGCATTCTAAATTGGAAATTTTAATTAAATAAATATATATATTTAAAATAAATAGAATAAATAAAGAGAATCAAAGAAAATACAACTCACTTTAAATAATGAGCTTGATTATTATTAAGATATTCGATCTCCATTGTTGGTCTTACAAAAGTTAAATGTTTTCAATATAACCTCGAGACGCTAGACTTCGTCCCCCTATGGATGGTTATTCGTTGAACGCATTTAACACCGTAAGATTTCATTTGATAAGTGTTTTGTAAGTTTTCGTCTCTATTAGACTCTCCCCTACGGTGACTACTTAGAGATAAACTTATGAAACATGAAACAATGGTAGAGGCTCATAAAATGAGAATAACCTTGACTCTCGCCTACCGGGACAACGTTGGATTCTTATTTTGATCGAATAAAAGGTTGCTAGAATGGTTTCTATTTTAGATGAGCTGACAACTCTATTCAATAAATGATGCTTTGACTCTCGCCTACCGGGACACTGTATCAGTTTGTTGAAAACCTTGGAAATTATTTAGGATTGTATGTTTTAGTATTTTCACTAGTCATTCCTACTTGCTATATGTTTATAATTTCTGAATTGTGTATGAATTTATATTGAACCATGTTATTTTCTGTTATTAAGTTGTAGTTTAATTTCGAATCTTCATTGTTGGTCTAACATGTTTGTTTTTCTAATGAGATAAATCCCTAATGGATTTTCACCATTAGACATACATAATAGTGTAAGATCTCGAAAGATAAGTATTGTATATGCGACATCTAACTGTTCATCAATTGATGACACCTTAGACTAGTATTTTTACAATATGAAACAAGAAGATTACATAAATAAGATTACTTTGTCTTTCGCTAATCGAAGCATCGTTGGATTCTTATTTATAAACGAAATTATCCTAATTCCTCTTAGCTTATTCATTTCGAATTAGCTTCAAAACATATCATTGGATGAATGGTCTATAAATCATTTCATGTTATTCTATATTTTCTCTTAAGAAATTAGATGACGCATATGATTATAATCCCGAAATTCTATTCCCAATTGATATAAATCCTCAATCTTAGAAATCTCCTACTTGTATGGGCAAATCTGACTTAGAGTTTGTATTAGTAGTGGTGGTCCAAGAAAGAATTACTCATTATATTTGGTTGAATTTAAGTCTTTGACTTCAATTTTAGAATCCAAACAGAAATTTTCTTATATTTCTAATTCCAGATACAATACAGTTACACTTTCTCAAGTGTTTAAATGTCCATCTTTTATTAATGGATTCAAACTGTATGGAATATGAGTTAGGTATTCTGTGACCAGGATCCACTTGCACTATTCTAAGAACTCTTTGATGTAACTAAACCTATGTCATCAAAAGACACTACCACATTTTTTTTAATCGATGGCATTTGTATCTTGTTCATAGTGAATTTGACATGATCAATCTCTGCAAAGAGATAATATGCCTATATCCACTGAAAGTAGTTCATCTCATTCGCAGATGGATGTACATTCAGGGGTGGATATGAGTTTTTCGTTGTATTCTTAAAACGATAACTCTAGATTATACCTTATGCAAAGAAATTTGAAATGTTTGAAAAATTTCATTAATTTCTAGCAATGGTTAAAACCATTAAGGTAAGTGGTTAAAGATCTTGCGAACTGATAGGGGTGGAGAAATAGTTAGTAGATATGCAGTTCAAAGATCATTAAATTGATTTTTGAATTATATCCAAACTTACCTCCCCAGAAATTTCGAGTTGCATGTTGATGATTAGTTACTAGTCGTTGCCTAAATCCTTCTATGGTAATACAATTTCAGAATGATGTAATGGTTGTATACTTCGTGTAAATCATTACTAGATTCATGGATGACCTAATCAAAATCTTAAGAAAAGCTAGAACTGTTAACCATGGTTTCTTAGCTATTCTAAGTGATTAGGGGTGGACCATCCCATTGTCAATAGATAAGAAAGTGTTTGTTCAAACAAATACTACTTTTCTAAGATAATGACTAAGTCTGAAAAACAAGTAGCAAATAAAGGAGATATTTAATTCTTGATTCCAAAAGTGTTCTATCATCTTATATAACGTATGATGATCCCACTGCCTCTGTTGTCTTGTCACAACCAAAGAGGTTAATACCATTTAGTTTTCTTAGACATAATTCACGGTGCCTTGTCGTAGTGGGAGAGTTTCTAGGAATTCACCTTCTTATGACTTGGGAGACACTAGTGATTAAAATCCATTGTGAGTTTAAACAAGTAATGGATTGTCAAGATAAGAAACTAAGAAGAAAGCCAATAGAACTATGGTTTAATCCATTCACATGGAGTAACCTAAAGTTTTCTATTACAAGGACATAAAAGGAAATTTTAGTTAATAAGTCTATTCTATGGACTTAACAAACTTCCTGTTCCTAGCATTATAGGTTTGAGTTTATCTAAACCTATGGCTTATGGTATACCTGGTAATTACTTACTCTAATGCAAGCAACTTACTTTACTAAGATGCTGAAGCATTTTCTTTCTAATGGCAATCTATAGAAGCTTCACAACTTCTTAGGTATAGATTTTATTTATCTAAGGAAAAGTCTTAACTATTCCAGAAAAGATAAAGCCATGAAAGAATTTCTTATATCAACAGTGAGAGGTCTTAGATATGCTTTTGTATGCCTTAGACCGTACACTCGAGTTGAGTGGGAGTAATGAGTAGGTATCAGATTAATCCAGGAGAAGAACATTGGAAGACAATCAAGTAAATCCTAAGATTAAGAAGATGAACTATATGTTAGTCTATAAGGGTGTGTTTAAAACTCTTAGACTACACCATATCAGATTTCGAAATTTGCCTATGTGCTTAATAAATATTTCTGATAAGATGGTGGTTACTCTGGGGGTGGAATAGTGATTTTGGAGAAGTGTAAAAACCTATCTGAAGTCTCTAGGTCTACCAGAGAGGGACTGAATGTTAAAGCTGCAGGAAAGGTACTTATTCAGTCTAAGGAAAGTTCTATACATTTTTTGGCACCATTCCAAATTGCCTTAAACTACTAGTGTTAATTTCCTGATTAACCAAAAGTAGTTGCCAAAGATATAGAATCCAGTATCCCAAGAGAGTAAACATATAGAGAGGAATTTCACATTATCAATGATTTTGTGATTCAGGAAGAGTAATAGTGGAGAAAAGGTTGTGGTTAATTCAACCTTTCAGATCCTATTACGAGGAGTTTACTACTACTACACTTGATTTGCATATCAAGGTGTTGAGATTATTTGAAACGCACTTTTTGTTTTATATTAGTGCAAGTGGGAGTTTGTTGGGTTTTATGCCCTAAATAAAACTCATTTCAATATAATCAGATTTACTTATTAATATAGATCAGAAATAACATTTAATGTTGCATGGTTCACATGATTTATTTCATGATTATATGTACATAATGTATAAATTCATCTGAAACCCTTTTCACATACTTGATCCTGTTTATTGTGCCGTCAACACATTGGAAAGTAAACATGACTATGTGAATAAAGTTTCCTAGATTTATCAGACACAGGGTTTTACTGATATGATAATCTACAACAAGAGTTTACTTGCATTTGGAGAAGTGCTATGTTCTTTCCAGAGCATTGGTTAAAGTAAAGCTCAGGTTGGATGCATGGAGTATGCATCGGAAGGGACCGATATTGAACTTTGACTTAGATTTATTAAACTTACCGTAATATCTATTCAAGTCAATATCGCCTAGTTGATCCTAGATCAAATGATCTTAATCCTGTTATGATTAGGCTCAATCTTGAAAGGCTATTCGTGTTCTTTGATTTGTTAGTTAAGCCTACTTTTAGGTCAGGGTGATACGTACATTTTGGGAACACGGTAGTTCAATTGAGTGGGAGCGCTATCATAAACATGGAATCTATAGCTTCTATCTGGCGAATAGTAAGCAAAGGATGATCTCCTTCGAGCTTGACCAAACGAACATAAATGGTGGAGTACTCATTTCACATAAGCCGAAATATCATTTATACGGGGTCAAGTGTTTTAAGGAATAAATACATTGTAGGGTGTAACGGTAATTTAATCCCTTTTACAAAGGTAGATCATTCATATAGAGGATCATTGATCAAATTAGGATTATAACAATGGATAACTAATGATGTGTCTATATGGTGGAACATATAGAGCATTCTATATACTGAGAGTGCAATTCTAAGTTCTATGCGTGGATTCAACGAAGAATTAATAAGTTAGTGAATTTTAGTGTTAAATTCTTGATCTACTTATTGGAAGCTCGGTTATATAGACCCATGGTCCCCCCACTAGTTGAGATAATGTTGCTTGTAAGACTCATGTAATTGGTTTTGATTAATCAATTATAATTCACAAATTAGACTATGTCTATTTGTGAAATTTTCACTAAGTAAGGGCGAAATTGTAAAGAAAGAGTTAACAGGGGCATATTTGTTAATTATGATACTTTGTATGGTGCAATTAATAAATATGATAAATGACAATATTATTTAATAATTATTTATAGTTATTAAATAGTTAGAATTGGCATTTAAATGGTTGAATTAGGAAATTGGCATTTTTGAGAAAATCAGATACAAAAGGTGTTAAAATTGCAAAATTGCAAAAAGCAAGGCCCAATCCACTAAGTTTAGGGCCAGCCACTTTTGTAGGAAATTTAAACTGATTTTTTCATTATTTTAATGCCATATAATTCAAATCAAGCCCTAGAGGAATGCTATAAATAGATAGTGAAGGCTTCAGGAAAAACACTTTTTTCTTCTGACTACTTCTGATTCAGAAAAACTGAGCCTTCTCTCTCCCTATCTTTAGCTGACCACTCTCTCTCTTCTTCCTTGATAATTTCGAAATCCTTAGTGTATGAGTAGTGCCCACACACATCAAGTGATACCTCAATCATAGTGAGGAAGATCGTGAAGAAAGATCATCAGCAAAGGAGTTTCAGCATCAAAGATTCAGAGAAAGAGATCCAGGTTCAGATATTGATAATGCTCTGCTACAGAAAGGAATCAAGGGCTAGATATCTGAACGGAAGGAGTCATTATATTCCGCTGCACCCAATGTAAGGTTTCTTAAACTTTATATGTGTTTATTTCATCGTTTTAGAAAGTTCATATTTAGGATGTTAATAAACATACTTGTGAGTAGATCTAAGATCCTGGTAAAATAATTTCCAACAAATGAAAACTAGAGATGAGATTTTGGCTGGTCAAGCCAGGGATTTCTCAGTGTCAGATAACGGGATGCTTCTGTATAAAGCCAGGGTTTGTGTTCCGAGTAGTGTGGAACTCAGGAACGAAATCTTTGAGGAGGCTCATTCTACCCCTTATTCTCTGCATCCCGGCACCACTAAGATGTACCAAGATCTTAAACGGTACTTCTGGTGGAACGGTATGAAGAAGAATTTGGTAGAATTCGTATCGAGATGCCTCACTTGTTAGCAGATTAAGGCTGAACATCAGAGACCAGCACGGTTGTTGCAGCCTTTAACCCTACCTGAATAGAAGTGGGAAGATATCACGATGGATTTTGTGGTTGGGTTACCTAGAACCACGGGCTTATTTGATTCCATCTGGGTAGTGGTGGATCGATTCACGAAATCTGCTCATTTTCTGCCTGTTAGAACAACCTTTACAGTGGATCAGTTGGCTGAATTGTATGTCAGAGAGATTGTAAGACTTCACGGGTTACCGAAGTCTATAGTTTCGGATAGAGACCCGAAGTTCACCTCCAAGTATTGGCAGAGTTTGCAACGAGTAATGGGTACAAAACTGAAATTCAGTACAGCATTCCATCTTGAGACAGATGGCCAGTCCGAAAGGACAATTCAGATATTGGAGGACATGTTACGAGCCTGTGTTATGGATTTTGAAGGCTCTTGGAATAAATACCTATCGTTGATAGAATTTTCTTACAACAACAGTTATCAGAGTACGATAGGGATGGCTCCCTATGAACTGTTATACGGTAGGAAGTATAGATCTCCCATCCTCTGGGATGAGACAGGGCAGAGGAAATATTTAGGTCCGGAGTCAGTGCAGCGGACCAATGAGGCAATAGAGAAAATAAAAGCTAGAATGCTTGCCTCACAGAGTAGACAGAAAAGTTACGCAAATTCGAAACGCAGAGATATTGAGTTCCAAGTAGGGAACCATGTGTTTTTACGAGTGTCTCCAATGAAGGGGATCAAACGTTTCGGGAAAAGAGGCAAGTTATGCCCTAGATTTACAGGACCTTTCAAGATTCTCGAGAAGATAGGTCAAGTGGCATACCGGTTAGCATTGCCTCCAGCTTTATCAGCAGTTCACAACGTCTTCCATGTCTCTATGTTGAGAAAGTACGTTTCAGATCCCTCTCATATACTCAGTTATGAGAGCCTTGAACTGCAGCCAGATATGTCTTACGAAGAACAGCCAGTGCAGATCCTGGATAGGAAGGATAAAGTCCTTCGGAATAAGACCATAGCATTGGTCAAAGTACTCTGGAGAAACAGCAAGGTAGAGGAAGCCACCTGGGAGCTAGAGTCAGATATGAGAGCTCAATATCCAGAGTTATTCAGGTTAGATTTCGGGGACGAAATCCTTTTAAGGGGGGAATAGTTATAAAGACCGCTTAGTTTAATTTGGAAATTAGCAGTTAATCATGTTTAATTATGGAAAATTATTTATAGATATTTAAATAATTATTTATACTGTTATTGTTGAATTCTGAAATGCATTATATGTCATTTAGTGATTTTCGTAATTTTGCATTTTCGGTGCCCGGTAACATGGAACTCGGTGTTTGGCTCAGTAAAATCACAACTTAGTATGTTAGTAGATTGGGACGGTTTATTAGATATTGGGAATGTCGGGATTGGCTGGGAATTTAGAATTTCCCAAAATACCCCTTTAGTGCTCTTAATGCTATTTTGGTGGGAATGGGCAAAATGGTCATTTTGCCCCATTTATGTTTTGTCCTTTAGTGGGCTTAGTGTAATGTGTTATGTGGCATTGGTTTGGCTGAAATAAAGATTCATTTATGCATTTATTTTCATTTTATTCAAAAGCTTGAAAGTTGAGGAAAAACCAAAGTTAAAAGAAAAAGCTTTTTCTCTCAAATTCTCTCTCTATTTTTGGCCCCTTTGAGCAGCTGGGAATTGCTCCTTCTTCCTTTAGATTTCAGGTGTTGTTGTGTTCAATTCAAGCTAGGTTAGCTCCTTCTCTTCCTCTCTTTAAAATTCTTGAAAATTAAGAAATGTTGGTGGTTGCATGTTTAATTTTGAAGAGGTTGTTGCGGTTGTAGTTCTAGGTTATTTTATGTGTTTTTATGCTTGAATTGAATGGAGTAGAGGGGTTGTAATGCATGCTTGTTACCCTTGTTTAAGTTTGGGAATTTCTAGTACAAAAGCTATGGTTTTCAAAGCAAATTCTTGATTTTTCGTTGTTGTGGTTGCTGTTATTGTTGAGTAGTGTTTCCTGGTGTTAAATTATGTTGAAACATGTTGATTTATTTTTGATTTGGTGGCTGTTGGGAGGTTTAGTCAAGTTTTGAGTTTTTGAACTCAATCTTGAACCTCCAATGGTGAATTCGGTTTGTTTGCATGAAGCTCGGTTTTTATGCTTTAGAATTGTTCCTTAGGGTCTAAATAGCAGGTCTGGAAGGTTTTGTTTGAATTGGTTTGGATTTGAGCAAGTTATGAATTTTTTGAGTTTTGTCTGCGAGGAACCGGAATTCCGGTTGTGCATCCGGAATTCCCGATGGGGTTCTTGTTGGAATTTATTTTACCAGGATCTTAGATCTACTCACAAGTATGTTGATTAACACCCTAAATATGAACTTTCTAAAACGATAAATTAAACACATATAAAGTTTAAGAAACCTTACATTGGTTGCAGCGGAATATAATGACTCCTTCCATTCAGATATCTAGCCCTTGATTCCTTTCTGTAGCAGAGCATTATCAACATCTGAACCTGGATCTCTTTCTCTGAATCTTTGATGCTGAAACCTCCTTCTTGCTGAAAGTCTTTCTTCACGATCTTCCTCACTATGATTGAGGTATCACTTGCTGTGTGTGGGCACTACTTATACACTAAGAATTTCGAAATTCAAGAGGGAAGAGAAAGAAGAAGTGGCAGCTAAAGATAGTGAGAGAGAAAGGCTCAGGTTTTTCTCTGAAAGAAAAATAGAAAATTTTAGTGTAATTTTCCTGAAGCCTTCACTATCTATTTATAGCATTCCACTAGGGTTAGGTTTGAATTATTTGGCATTAAAATAATGAAAATAGCAGTTTAAATTTCCTACAAAAGTGGCAGGCCATACACTTAGTGGATTGGGCCTTGCTTTTTGCAATTTTGCAATTTTAACACCTTTTGTATCTGATTTTCTCAAAAATGCCAATTTCCTAATTCAACCATTTAAATGCCAATTCTAACTATTTAATAACTATAAATAATTATTAAATAATATTGTCATTTATCATATTTATTAATTGAACCATACAAAGTATCATAATTAACAAATATGCCCCTAAAACTCTTTCTTTACAATTTCGCCCTTACTTAGTGAAAAATTCACAAAAAGACATAGTCTAATTTGAGAATTATAATTGATTAATCAAAATCAATTACATGAGTCTTACAAGCAATATTATCTCAACTAGTGGGGGGACCATGGGTCTATATAACCGAGCTTCCAATAAGTAGATCAAGAATTTAGCACTAAAATTCACTAACTTATTAATTCTTCGTTGAATCCACGCATAGAACTTAGAATTGCACTCTCAGTATATAGAATGCTCTATATGTTCCACCATATAGACACATCATTAGTTATCCATTGTTATAATCCTAATGTGATCAATGATCCTCTATATGAATGATCTACACAGTAAAGGGATTAGATTACCGTAACACCCTACTATGTATTTTATCCTTAAAACACTTGACCTCGTATAAATGATATTTCAACTTATGTGAAATGAGATCTCCACCATTTATTTTCGTTTGGTCAAGCTCGAAGGAGATCATCCTTTGCTTACTATTCACCAGATAGAAGCTATAGATTCCATGTTCATGATAGCGCTCCCACTCAATTGCACTACCGTGTTCCCAAAATGTACGTATCACCCTGACCTAAAAGTAGGCTTAACTAACAAATCAAAGAACACGAATAGCCTTTCAAGATTGAGCCTAATCATAACAGGATTAAGATCATTTGATCTAGGATCAACTTGGCGATATTGACTTGAATAGATTTTATGGTAAGTTTAATTAAATCTAAGTCAAAGTTCAATATTGGTCCCTTCCGATGCATACTCCATGCATCCAACCTGAGCTTTACTTTAACCAATGCTCTGGAAAGAACATAGCACTTCTCCAAATGCAAGTAAACTCTGTTGTAGATTATCATATCAGTAAAACCCTATGTCTGATAAATCTAGGAAACTTTATTCACATAGTCATGTTTACTTTCCAATGTGTTGACGGCACAATAAACAAGATCAAGTATGTGAAAAGGGTTTCAGATGAATTTATACATTATGTACATATAATCATGAAATAAATCATGTGAACCATGCAACATTAAATGTTATTTCTGATCTATATTAATAAGTAAATCTGATTATATTGAAATGAGTTTTATTTAGGGCATAAAACCCAACAAACTCCCACTTGCACTAATATAAAACAAAAAGTGTGTTTCAAATAATCTCAACACCTTGATATACAAATCAAGTGTAGTAGTAGTAACCTCCTCGTAATAGGATCTGAAAGGTTGAATTACCCACAACCTTTTCTCCACTATTACTCTTCCTTTAATCACAAAATCATTGATAGTGTGAAATTCCTCTCTATATGTCTACTCTCTTGAGATACTGGATTCTATATCTTTGGCAACTACTTTTGGTTAATCAGGAAATTAACACTAGTAGTTTAAGGCAATTTGGAATGATGCCAAAAATGTATAGAACTTTCCTTAGACTGAATAAGTACCTTTCCTGCAACCTTAACATTCAGTCCCTCTCTGGTAGACCTAGAGACTTCAGATAGGTTTTTACACTTCTCCAAAATCACTATTCCACCCAAAGAGTAACCACCATCTTATCAGAAATATTTACTAGCACATAGGCAAATTTCGAAATCTGATGTGGTGTAGTCTAAGAGTTTTAAACACACTCTTATAGACTAACATATAGTTCCTCTTCTTAATTTTAGGATTTACTTGATTGTCTTCCAATGTTCTTCTCCTGGATTAATCTGATACCTACTCATTACTCCCACTCAACAGCAGGTGTCTGGTCTAAGGCATACAAAAGCATATCTAAGACCTCTCACTGTTGATGTAAGAAATTCTTTCATGGCTTTATCTTTTCTGGAATAGTTAAGACTTTTCCTTAGATAAATAAAATCTATACCTAAGAAGTTGTGAAGCTTCTATAGATTGCCATTAGAAAGAAAATGCTTCAGCATCTTACTAAAGTAAGTTGCTTGCATTAGAGTAAGTAATTACCAGGTATACCACAAGCCATAGGTTTAGATAAACTCAAACCTATAATACTAGAAATAGGAAGTTTTGTTAAGTCCATTGAATGGACTTATAAACGAAAATTTCCTTTTATGTCCTTGTAATAGAAAACTTTAGGTTACTCCATGTGAATGGATTAAACCATAGTTCTATTGGCTTTCTTCTTAGTTTCTTATCTTGACAATCCATTACTTGTTTAAACTCACAATGGATTTTTAATCACTAGTATCTCCCAAGTCATAAGAAGGTGAGTTCCTAGAAACTCTCCCACTACGACAAGGTACCGTGAATTATGTCGAAGAAAACTAAATGGTATTAACCTCTTTGGTTGTGACAAGACAACAGAGGCAGTGGGATCATCATATGTTATATAAGATGATAGAACACTTTTGGAATCAAGAAAAAAATCTCCTTTATTTGCTACTTGTTTTCAGACTTAGTCATTATCTTAGAAAAGTAGTATTTGTTTGAACAAACACTTTCTTATGTATTGACAATGGGATGGTCCACCCCTAATCACTTAGAATAGCTAAGAAACCATGGTTAACAGTTCTAGCTTTTCTTAAGATTTTGATTAGGTCATCCATGAATCTAGTAATGATTTACATTAAGTATACAACCATTACATCATTCTGAAATTGTATTACCATAGAAGGAATTAGGCAACGACTAGTAACTAATCATCAACATGCAACTCGAAATTTCTGGGGAGGTAAGTTTGGATATAATTCAAAAATCAATTTAATGATCTTTGAACTGCATATCGACTAACTATTTCTCCACCCCTATCAGTTCGCAAGATCTTTAATCACTTACCTTAATGGTTTTAACCATTGCTAGAAATTAATGAAAATTTTCAAACATTTCAAATTTCTTTGCATAAGGTATAATCTAGAGTGATCGTTTTAAGAATACAACGAAAAACTCATATCCACCCCTGAATGTACATCCATCTGCGAATGAGATGAACTACTTTCAGTGGATATAGGCATATTAACTCTTTGCAGAGATGGATCTTGTCAAATCCACTATGAACAAGATACAAATGCCATAGATTAAAAAAATGTGGTAGTGTCTTTTGATGACTTAGGTTTAGTTACATCAAAGAATTTTTAGAATAGTGCAAGTAGATCCTGGTCACAGAATACCTAACTCATATTCCATACAGTTTGAATCCATTAATAAAAGATGGATATTAAACACTTGAGAAAGTGTAACTGTATTGTATTCTGGAATTAGAAATATAAGAAAATTTCTGTTTGGATTCTAAAATTAAAGCCAAAGACTTAAATTCAGCCAAATATAATGAGTAATTCTTTCTTGGACCACCACTACTATTTAAACTCTAAGTCAGATTTGCCCATACAAGTAGGAGATTTCTAAGATTGAGGATTTATATCAATTGGGAATAGAATTTCGGGATTATAATCATATGCGTCATTTAATTTCTTAAGAGAAAATATAATGACATGAAATGATATATAGACCATTCATCCAATGATATGTTTTGAAGCTAATTTGAAATGAATAAGCTAAGAGGAATTAGGATAATTTCGTTTATAAATAAGAATCCAACGATGCTTCGATTAGCGAATGACAAAGTAATCTTATTTATGTAATCTTCTTGTTTCATATTGTAAAAATACTAGTCTAAGGTGTCATCAATTGATGAACAGTTAGATGTCGCATATACAATACTTATCTTTCGAGATCTTACACTATTATGTATGTCTAATGGTGAAAATCCATTAGGGATTTATCTCATTAGAAAAACAAACATGTTAGACCAACAATGAAGATTCGAAATTAAACTACAACTTAATAACAGAAAATAACATGGTTCAATATAAATTCATACACAATTCAGAAATTATAAACATATAGCAAGTAGGAATGACAAGTGAAAATACTAAAGCTTAAAATCCTAAATAATTTCTAAGGTTTTCAACAAACTGATATCAGTGTCCCGTTTAGGCGAGAGTCAAAGCTACCATTCATTGAATAGAGTTGTCAGCTCGTCTAAAATGTTAAACATTCTAGCAACCTTTTATTCGATCAAGATTGGAATTCAGCGTTGTCCCGTTTAGGCGAGAGTCAAGGCAATTCTATCTTATGAGCTTCCACCATTGTTTCATAATTTGCAAGTCAAGTATGGTCGCCACCATTAGGGTGATCCATACCATACAAAACACTTACAAACTACTTATCATGCGAGGTTAAACGGTGCGAAATTGCTAATGAACGTTCCTCCATTAGGGAGGATTACTCACTAAAACAAACGCGGTGTAAAACCCACAATGGAGATCGAATGTCTCTTGATAATAAAGCTCATTATTTAAAAAGAGTTGTATTTTCTTTTATTCTCTTTATTTATTCTATTTATTTTAAATATATATTTATTTAATTAAAATTACCAATTCAGAATGAAAAATTCTAAATATAAATTTTAATTTAATATTTATAAATTTTACTTAGATGGATATGAAAATAACATGAATTATTTCCATCTTAGTAATAATTTCCAATAAATATTTAGAAAATATTCAATTTAAGTTGTTACAAAATTAATTTAAATTAATTTACAACTCAAATTTTATTTTCTATAAATATATATTGCATTTCGAAAAATTAAAGTATATAAGAATACAATTTTCGAAAAATGCATATTAAAATAAAAAATAAATCCTGGAAAAATTATTCTAATTTAATGTTGGCCCAAAATTAATTAATAAAATTAATTTACAACAAAAAATATAATTTTCCTGTTTAATTAAATATATAAGAAAAATTTAAATATTTAAGTATGATGATGAAAATCAACTTAAATATTAATTTTCTATTTAATTAAATACACTAGAAAAATACTTCAAGCAAAAATATCATCTATCTAGATTTTCCTTTGACTAATTAATTCAATTTCTAATAATATACTTTAATTCAATTTATTTTAAATTAATCAATAAATGAAAAAATCATTGATTTAAGTTGATCCAAGAATTAATTAAAATAATTAATTTACAACTTAATCTATTTTTCAAGATAAAATTCGAAATTCTAGCATTTAAGAAATGCAATTTCGAAAATTGATTAATAAAGAAAAAAAATTATATTTTGAAAATTATTTAAATTTAGTTGAAAAATTAAATTTCAACTAAAAATAATTTTCTATTTAATCAAATGTCATGAAAAAGAAATATTTAAGTATGATGATAAAAATCAACTTAGATATTTAATTTTCAAATTAATTAAATGTATTAAATTCAAGAAATAAATAATTAAGTGTAGAGAAGGCTTAATTATTAATTTCTAGTTTAATACTAGGAAAAATATACTTAAAATAAATTGTACCAAAATTAATTAAATAATTAATTTCACAATTTATATTATTTTCCTATTTAATATTAGAAATAATAAGTAGTCTAGAAATAACTATCTAGAAAATATCTTATTTGACTAAGTATCTTTTCCACAAAATTTGAAAAAATATCTAATTTAAGTTGTATTAGAAAAAATCTAGAACTTAAATATTTTTCAAATTTAAATTTAATTAAATATCAAAAATTAAGTTGTAACCACTTAATTTGAAAATATTCCATTTTAAGTTAATATTCGAAAAGATATTAACTTAAAAAATATCTAAAGAATCTTAATAACCAATGCCTAAAATTCCTCAACTTAATTTTGAAATTTTGAATTCAAAAGATATTCAGATTTAAGTTGGTTAGTTGAAGATAACTAAATATCAACTTAAATAGGATTATTTAATGAAAAATTTAAATTAAGTTCCAGAAAGAATCTAGATGGTTATAATTCTATATTTAATTAAATACAAGAAAAAACATATAGCTTAGCTTAGAATATAAAATTCTTTAAACTATAATTTTCTTAAATTAATTTCAAAATAAATGAAATTAATTATGTTGCTAATCAATTTTATTAGGTTAAATTAGTGTAATTAACCTAGTACAGTTGTTCAAATCAGGCAAATGGGCCTTCACAATTGGGGTGGTTTGTGTGAGGGGGTGCTGGGTTCAGTATGTCGTACCCACTTCTATGGCTCCCAACTCTGACACAAGGCCCAAAAGAGAGGAATTTAACCTTAATAAGAACAACTGTTATTAATTGAATAAGCCCAAAAACTAAATGGGCCTAAATAAATTCTATCAAAAACTATGATAATTTATTTTAGCAACAACAACCTATATGTATCTATAATCAAATTAAACACATAGGCTCACACAGGCACACTTTGGATGGGTCCTATCAAGTATTAAATAAATAAAATACTTGTTACAAATTATTATCTTGACCAAGGGAGCCATCAGATCATTAGATCTGGCAAAAGGTAACCATGGCTATTTGCAATCAAGTAATAATAGGTTTTAAAAAATTTACACATAAGCTAAAACACATACTCCTGCAACAAGGTTAGCTGGATAGTTGGATGTAGGATTTATTTAATTTTAAATTAAATAATTAATTTCGAAATAATTAATTAAATAAATAAAATATTTATTTTTCGAAAATTAAAAAAATAATAAAAAAAATTCGAAAATTTAAAAAATTTAAATTTAAAATTAAACCTACAATTTTTGAAAAATTAGGTTTCAACCAACCTAAATTTCATTTCAAAAAAAAATTGCTAACTACTTTTAAATTTTAAATGTTATTTTATAAATAAAAATTAGAAAAGATAAATGAAATATCTTTTCAGATTTTAAATTTAATTTAAATAAATAAAATAACAAAATTTAAAAGTTAGTAAAATATCTTACATCTATTTAAAATTACATGATTATAAATATCTTATTTTAAATTTAAATAAGGTCAAAATATCTAAAAAGATTTAAAAAAATCTTAAAAGATAAGATATAATTAAAAATATCTTAAAAGATAAGATATCTTAAAATATCTTAAAAGATTTTATAAATATCTTATAAAATCTGACCTTAAATTTAAAAAAAAATAAGATATAATCAAATTTAAAAATAAGATAGATTTTTAAGCAAGAAGATAGATACTAATTCTATTCAAATTCAAATTACACTAATATCTTGAATTAAATTTAAAAATATTAAATTAATTCAAAATGATAATTAGAATTGAATTAGGAATAGTAATAGTATAAATACAAAACTATACAAAAAATTGGAAGTTAATTCCATGAAAAAGCATGAAAAATTGAAGAAAAACAAAAAATTTCGAAACTGTACGAACACATTTGCGATCGCAGGAAAATATCAGCACAGCCCGCATTTTTTCAAATCTTCAAAAAATCATAACTAATTCAAATAAAATCCAAATTAAGTTCTGTAAAAGGCTAACTTGCTTAATTTTTTCCATACTATCCAATAAAAATAATTCCAGAGATAAAATCGCAATTATTTTTCACGAAAATTTCACAAACATCAATCAATCATCAAATAACACTCAATACAACATGATACCATCCAAAGAACATACAAACAATCGTTTTAAAGTCCAAATTTCTTGCAAGTAAATCAATTACCATGGCTCTGATACCAGTTGTTGGAAATTATTTTACCAGGATCTTAGATCTACTCACAAGTATGTTGATTAACACCCTAAATATGAACTTTCTAAAACGATAAATTAAACACATATAAAGTTTAAGAAACCTTACATTGGTTGCAGCGGAATATAATGACTCCTTCCATTCAGATATCTAGCCCTTGATTCCTTTCTGTAGCAGAGCATTATCAACATCTGAACCTGGATCTCTTTCTCTGAATCTTTGATGTTGAAACCTCCTTCTTGCTGAAAGTCTTTCTTCACGATCTTCCTCACTATGATTGAGGTATCACTTGCTGTGTGTGGGCACTACTCATACACTAAGAATTTCGAAATTCAAGAGGGAAGAGAAAGAAGAAGTGGCAGCTAAAGATAGTGAGAGAGAAAGGCTCAGATTTTTCTCTGAAAGAAAAATAAAAAATTTTAGTGTAATTTTCCTGAAGCCTTCACTATCTATTTATAGCATTCCACTAGGGTTAGGTTTGAATTATTTGGCATTAAAATAATGAAAATAGCAGTTTAAATTTCCTACAAAAGTGGCAGGCCATACACTTAGTGGATTGGGCCTTGCTTTTTGCAATTTTGCAATTTTAACACCTTTTGTATTTGATTTTCTCAAAAATGCCAATTTCCTAATTCAACCATTTAAATGCCAATTCTAACTATTTAATAACTATAAATAATTATTAAATAATATTGTCATTTATCATATTTATTAATTGAACCATACAAAGTATCATAATTAACAAATATGCCCCTAAAACTCTTTCTTTACAATTTCGCCCTTACTTAGTGAAAAATTCACAAAAAGACATAGTCTAATTTGAGAATTATAATTGATTAATCAAAATCAATTACATGAGTCTTACAAGCAATATTATCTCAACTAGTGGGGGGACCATGGGTCTATATAACCGAGCTTCCAATAAGTAGATCAAGAATTTAGCACTAAAATTCACTAACTTATTAATTCTTCGTTGAATCCACGCATAGAACTTAGAATTGCACTATCAGTATATAGAATGCTCTATATGTTCCACCATATAGACACATCATTAGTTATCCATTGTTATAATCCTAATGTGATCAATGATCCTCTATATGAATGATCTACACAGTAAAGGGATTAGATTACCGTAACACCCTACTATGTATTTTATCCTTAAAACACTTGACCCCGTATAAATGATATTTCAACTTATGTGAAATGAGATCTCCACCATTTATTTTCGTTTGGTCAAGCTCGAAGGAGATCATCCTTTGCTTACTATTCGCCAGATAGAAGCTATAGATTCCATGTTCATGATAGCGCTCCCACTCAATTGCACTACCGTGTTCCCAAAATGTACGTATCACCCTGACCTAAAAGTAGGCTTAACTAACAAATCAAAGAACACGAATAGCCTTTCAAGATTGAGCTTAATCATAACAGGATTAAGATCATTTGATCTAGGATCAACTTGGCGATATTGACTTGAATAGATTTTATGGTAAGTTTAATTAAATCTAAGTCAAAGTTCAATATCGGTCCCTTCCGATGCATACTCCATGCATCCAACCTGAGCTTTACTTTAACCAATGCTCTGGAAAGAACATAGCACTTCTCCAAATGCAAGTAAACTCTGTTGTAGATTATCATATCAATAAAACCCTATGTCTAATAAATCTAGGAAACTTTATTCACATAGTCATGTTTACTTTCCAATGTGTTGACGGCACAATAAACAGGATCAAGTATGTGAAAAGGGTTTCAGATGAATTTATACATTATGTACATATAATCATGAAATAAATCATGTGAACCATGCAACATTAAATGTTATTTCTGATCTATATTAATAAGTAAATCTGATTATATTGAAATGAGTTTTATTTAGGGCATAAAACCCAACAGTTCTTAAATTCCCAGAACCGGAATTCCGGTTGGGCAACCGGTCGGCGGGTTGGGTGATTTTCAGGAACCCTAGATTTTCTCGTTTTTATGTTATTTGGGGTATTGCCATGCTTTTTATCGATAGGGAAACTTTTAGTTTCTAGTTTAAGTCCCCGGGAAGTGATTTAGCGTATCACTTATAGTGTTGTGATTGTTATGGCTTAGGAGCCTGTAAACCGCCGCGCAGTTCGTTCCAATCGGGTTGACCGGCACACCTGAATTCGGAATCCAGGTAAGATTAGTATAACAGTATGCATATATATTACATGTTTAGCGTGCATGTAGGAAGCCTGTTAGATTACATTAGATATGTATGTTGGCTTCGAACCGTCCGACTGTGTCACATCGGTACAGGCTAGAGTATGACTAGCAGCTGGAGTATGACCAGTGTACCGAGTATAGGTTGACACTGTATCACATCGGCACAGGCTAGAGTACGACTAGCAGCTGGAGTATGACCAGTGTGCCGAGTATAGGCTGATACTCGGGTTGGTGGTTCTGTACTATTTGACGTATCACATCAGTACAGGCTGGAGTATGACCAGTGTACTGTGTATAGGCTGATACTGTAACACATCGGTACAGGCTAGAGTATGACTAGCAGCTGGAGTATGACCAGTGTACCGAGTATAGGTTGTTACTTGTCAATAGTACCGTCTTATGAACGTTCAGGACTCAGTATCGTGTGGGACACGGCAGTTAGGGTTATGGTCAGGGGTATGGGCGTCTGATCATAACTCAGGATTTATGTATGATATTTGATTATGCTTTTCTTACTGAGTCTGTCGACTCACAGTGCTATGTTTATGTGTAGGTAAGGGCAAGGTTAAGGCTGAAGGACCGTGAGAGCGAGCCGGTGAAGATTGTACATGTCGGGGCGGTTAGGCCTGGAGCGTACGATCCTCGGGACAGCAAGGCTATTTTTGTAATTAGTCGCTAGGCGACAAGTATTTTGTATAGTCAGTGAATTTTTGTAAAATGTTTTGTAATCGGGATCCCAAGTATTTTTGTATAATTATTTTATAAGTTTAATTAAAAAGCAAAAATTTTAATTAATTACGATTTCCATAAACCTCGTTGATTAGCAACGAGCTGCACAGTACGTTTAAAAATCACGTAATACGCCTATGCTAGTTACGGTGTTACAAAAATACTTATGTAAGATTACTTTAAAGCTTTTTTATCTCGATAATATTGACCTTTATACTAAGGCTCATTAACACCCCAATCACGTAAAAATCGTTGTTTCTTCTTCTTTAATTTATTTCTTTCTTAAACTTATTTATTTTATAATTAGTTTTTAAAAATATCAGTAAACACTAAAAAGGTAGAAGCATCTCTTTTGGAGAACTTTTGATGATCCTGAGGAGGTAGCAGCGTCTCTTTTGGAGAAATTTTGATGACTCTAGGTAGGTAAGGACTCAACTTGATTATCATATCAATTTTTTTTTTATGATTTATTAAATGTTTGAAAAATTAAAAAATTAATCTGTATATTTTTTTGGACTATTATGGGGCACTGAGTACCAAATATATTTTTGCATAATTATTTATGCAGGTTATAATTTTTTAGATTTCATTCAATTGCAACTATTTTGCTGCCAAATTTTCTAAAATATAGAGAATATACACTTTTGCTATTCTTGTTTCTTGTATTTGGTATTACTAGCGATAGTCATATTAATCATGACTTCTGCATATTTGTTTCATGATTTGGTCTCTGTGTCATCATAGGTAGACCACATATGCACTCACATGTAGGTGTAAGAGTATAAGACCTAGAATCTGTACAGGAAATGAATTATTTGAGCCCCAATATTATGGTGGCTATCAAGCACAACTACCCTATTTTGAATTTCGTTTTTTGTGATAGGTATCGAGAGCTGGAAATCTAGTGGACGGTATGATATACACGAGTAGCTTGACTCTTATGATTATTGTGGTTTCTCTATTTTGTTTATACATGATGATGAGATAATTTATTTCAGAAAATAACTATTGAGAGATTTTTTATTATACTACCGGTCTTTTACTAGCCTTTATAAGCTCACCCAATATTTTTCCTTCTAGGAATCCAATTTAGAATTTGTAAATGTGAGATAATCGTTGATAGAGAACCATGTGATTAGTTTAGTCATATTCTAGTTATTAAACTCTTTTTTAAGGATTGTTTATGTATCTAACCTTGAATGAATGGACTTTCATTTAAATAGCTATGTAATAATTAGGAATGAAGAATATGATAGACATTAAGTATTCTTTTGGTGTTTTCAACTTATTAAATCTATGGGAATTTTTAAAAATATATTTTCTTATGTTTTAGTTACAATTTTATAACTTAAAAGTTTTTATTTACAAAAATACGCTTGTAAAGCTTTAAAATTACAAAAATACACTTTTCTCATTAAAAAGTAAGAAAACAACAAAAAAAAAATAGTGAGAAATCAGTCTCACGACAACTATAAAACAACTAAAAATACGTAGAAAAATAAATTCGTGAAAACTATAATACAACTATAAATAAAATATAAAACATAAAAAACGGTTTCTTATTTTTACTATAGAAGTGTTTTTGTAAATAAAAAAGTTTAAAGTGTAAAAAAAAAATAAAATCGTGTTGACATATTTTTTATTTTATTTTTTTTAATTTTTGGTCTATTATGTCATTTTTCTTAAATCTAACTATTTGGTGACTAAATAGTTATTGGAATATTATTAGGGCCAAGATGCAAAATAGCCCTAAATCTAACAATTAAGTTAATAAATGTCCCTTTTTTAAAAAAATTAACAAAATGTCCTTTTAGTTAAAAATTTGATGATAAAATTACAATTATAACCTTGAATAATTAAGTGTTTGGTATAGTTATTTTGCACAATAGTATAACGTTTTTATGTGCAATAATATATTAAAAAAAACTGAACGATAGTATATATATATATATATATATATATATTTTGAAATAACTGAAAGGTAGTATATTAGTTTAAGATTGTAGTATATTATTGTAATGTGCTATGGTATATAATGAACGAAAGACAGAAATTAAAAAATATGAAATATTAGTTTAAGTTTGAGGTATAGTTATATTTCACTAGGAAATATTGTCTTTATGTTCATTAGTATATCATGAAGGAAAGAAAAAGAAAAAAAAAACATGTGGAATATTAAATTAAGTTTTTAGTATATATATATTTTCCACTATATTGGTGATATATTAATTTTTTACTATAATATTTTTGCTTATGATTGCAAAATATAGTTTTTATATGCTATTATATATCGTGAAAAAAAAATCATTTAATAGTATATTAATTCAAGTTTATGGTATATTTATATTGGTCTAAGGTATATCGTTTGTATATGATATGTATATCGTGAATGATATAAAGAAAAAAAAAACTATTAAATATTAATTTAAGTATGAGGTATAGTTATATTTAACTGAGGTATATTGATTTTATGTTCATTGGTATTTCATGAAGTAAATAACAAGAAAAAAAAACTTGTGGAATATTAAATTAAGTTTTTTGTATAATTTTTTTTTTTCACTATGCTGGTGGTATATTAATTTTTGACTATGGTATATCTGCTTATGATTATGATATATAGTTTTTGTATGCTACTGTATATTGTGGAAAACAATTCATTTAATAGTATATTAGTTTAAGTTTGTGATATATGTATATTAGTTTAAGGTATATTGTTTGTATATCATACGATATATTGATTAAAAAAAATTAATTATATGGTTAAATAACATATTAGACAACAACAACAACAGCAAAATCTAAAAGAATAAAATATATAATAGCTTTTATATAATAAAAAAATAGTTGACAAAAATTCAGAGAGGTTTTGATTTATTATTTTTCATAATTTCTATTAAATGAATAAAACATATAATACCTTTTATATAATGAAGGGTATTTTAGGTATTAAAAAGTAAAAAAGGACATTTACTTTATTATTTTAAAAAATGAACATTAACTATCTATAGAGTTAGAAATAAGCCTATTTACTTACATTTCTCATATTATTATTCTATATAAAAACGAATAGTTCTACTTTATTACTAATAGTTTTTTATTTAAATAAGTATTTTATATGCTTTTGTAATATAAATTAAAATATTATTTGTAAGGATTATTTTTCAATAAGAGAGAAAGTGTGACATTTGACTAATTATGGATATTACATATGTTATAGCATAGAGTTCTGGTAGTGACAATTAATATATTAAAAAAATATTATTTTAATGATGTCGAAAAAAGGAAAAAAGAAAAAAAAAACTATAGAAAAACCCGCATATGGTATAATAAAAAGGGAGATTTTTAATTATATACATGAATTTGTAAATAATCACAAAAATGACGCTGACCTAAATAATCCTAAAAACCCTGGCAGCTTATGCCGAATGACAAGCCATTTGATTTCTTTTTGATTCTCTTTCCTACATAAGCCATTTTCAATTATTTTTTTCTCTAAAAAAAAAAAGAAATCTTTTATTTTTGCCTTTACTCTTAGTATGTCAATTTTTTAAAAAATTATTTTCTCCTTGTCTGATCTACTGTTTTAGTAATTTTTTTTTCTATTTATTTATTTATTTTTAAAAGCATTTTTAAAAAGAGAAGTTTTAATTATATAAGTAGTATTTAAATTAATTATGAAAATAATTGAAACAATTTAGAAGGATGCAAATAGTGAATAACGTTATACCGAAAACATAAATAATTATTTCCTTAAGTCTTTCCTCTCAAAAGTTATGTCAATTTTTTTTACTCGTGTAAACTATGTATGAGCGTTTTTTATTTTAATTTTTTTAATTGGTATTCTCTCTCTTGTCTATTATTTCAAAAATCTTTTCTCATCACAATTTTCATCATTTTAATTTAAAAGTTATATTATTACAATTTATTTTTTAAATTGATCATTTTGATACATGTTTCTTTTATTATTATTAAAAACAAAATATAACAAAAATAAAAACAACCTTTTAGTTTATTTTATAATTTGTTAATAAATAAGTAACTAAACTATAAATTTAAATAAAATTCAGTATATCTACTAATTATATGTTATTATAAAGTTGTTTTCTTTCTATTTAATAATAACTTAAAGTTAAACATCATAAAATTAACTATATGTTATAATTTAATTTAATTTAGGTAATATTATGTTGTCAAATTATTTAAGATACTTTTATATTTTTCTTTCTTAATAACATTCAAATTACCTTAAAAATCTATCTACGAATCAAAAGCAACATCATCATCACAAAGGAAGAATAACGTAATCAAAATCTACATTTTAGTTTATTTTATATTTTATTAAAAGATAAGCAACTAAACTTTAAATTAAACAAAATTTATATATAACCCAGATTTTAGTTACTTATTCGGTTAGGTATTTTATTTTGATTATAATTTTAATTTAATTTTATAGTATGTGTTTTATTGTTCAAGATACACTTATGTTACTTTTTATTTATTTAATGATTTAAGAAATTAGAAAATAATTTATTAACAAAATTAGTATAGATATTTTTTTCTTGGTAATGTAACTCATTTTATGATATTTAAGATATCAATTTATTTCTTAAATATGTATATTTAAATAATTTATTAACAAAATTAATATAGACATTTTTTCGGTAATGTAACTCATTTTATAATATTTAAGATACCATTTTATTTCTAAATATGTATATCAAAATGATTCAATAAAATTAATTTATCTAAAATACTATATGCTAATTTTTAAATATATGAGTAACAAAATACCTTTAGTAACTTATTCGAATGATTGACATATTTAATTTTATTTATTTTAAAATTTAGTTAATTAAGTAGAAAAAGAAAAAAAAAAAAACTAAAAAGTCATTTCTTTTTATATTAATCTTCTTGGTGATGGTGATGCAGAATATATAAATATATATATATATATATATATTATGTATATAAAAATGATCACTTAAACTGTAGAATATAATAGTATAATTTTTTAGCTTAAATAATTCCTAATGAAATTAGAAAAACTTTTGATAATTTATTTAGATAGATTTAATCACATCAAAATTTATATAAAAAAAATTAGGATATATAAATAAATAAACTTAACAGAAATATAAATGTCATTTGTTTAAAAAGAAAAAAAAAAGCAAATAAATGAAGAAGAGACTCAGTGTTAGAAAAAAAAAATGAGTCAAAGACTTGAAAAAAAAAAAAAAAGATTAAGAGAGTAGATACTCTCGGTACACGCGTATCAAATTAATAAAAACATATCGTTAATGTTACTATATTAAAATATCGGAGCATATTCATGTAAATATTTTAGAAAGTTCGTATCTGTAGCTAATTTTCTCTAATAAAAATGTGATATAAAATAAACAATATGAATGTTTGAAGAGGTAGTGTGAATAACTGTTTAGAGATTGTAACAAGAGTGTTAGTGATATTTTTCATTTTTGGTTGAAACATAAAACTACTTTAAAAAATTTTTGCTATTTGAACAAATAAAGAAAGAAGAATGAGAAGAAATCTTAGACTTAAGGCATGATTAAGTAAGCAATTGCTCTCCAAAACCTGGACAAATCTTACATTCTTTTGTCCATTACATGATCCACTGACCTGGAGCCACAGTAATCTTTTTCTTTTCTTTTTATTTAATGGAGATCCACATTCCACAATAACTTAACTACTGCAGTTTTCCACGACTCATCTCCACGATTTAATTTGGATGAGAACATTCCAAACATTAGACAAAATTGTAAAATTTATCTAGCTTGGCCAGAATCTGTTTTATCTATACATACATTATACAGCACATGCTTCTACACAGTCAAGATTTTGCACTTGTTAAATGCTGCTAAGATACATCTTAAGAGTTACATTGCAATTCATGGCACACATATATGTATATATCATTATTTTTACTTGGATAGTATGCACAGGAAAAGAAACTCTCCAATGACCAAGTGTAATTGCTACTCAAGATACGTTATCACAAGTGTCATAGCATTGTAAAAGGAGTGGATGAGAAAAGAAGAACACAAATTTCCAGTCCAGCAATAAGACCATCCGAGGACACACCCAATGATGAACAACTGTAAGAAATTCTCACCAGAGAGGTGAGCCAAACTGAAAATAGCCGAACTTATGAGAATGGCATGCTGCCATTTCATTGTTGATGAAAGTGATCTTAATAGGAAACATCTATAAACGGTTTCTTCCAGAAGAGGAGTGATGATGCAGTATACGAGGGCACAAGCAGCTTTCGAGATGTCGCTGCTCACTAACATTTCTTTCAGTATAGGGTTGCTTGCAACCTGCAAGTGCAAAACTGTTTCAGTTGAAAGTAAAACTTTTCAACTGCTTTTACTATGTGATTTCATTACACTAGTAACTTAGAATGTTCAAAAGCAAACTGCATATGGGAAGGAAGTTCAAAACAGCATCAGCTTAGCTAAACGAGCATCATGATATAAGAATTACAACATAACGCATGTCATGTCAAGGTGCAACATAACAAGGGTAATGCTAGTCGAATCACAAGTCTCATACCTGAATCTCCATCATAATAGATTCATACACAACCTTCTACTAACATATTTATTCATTAGGAAAGAAAACTCAATTGATACACCACAGTAACTTAAGAAGAAACAGTAGGAAAAATTTGACAATAACCAAGAAAATTCAAGAGAGACAGTTTCTCTTCCAGAGCAATTGCTTAATACAAATAAGATTTGGCCTAACATAATCGTACTTTCTCATCTAATCTATTCTAATATATTTTCCAAGCAAATCAGATTCTAGAAACTCCAAAGGCAGTCAGATTGAACCATGGCAATTAAAACTGTAGTGGCTGAAGGGGGTCGAACACCAGAAAGTGAGTTATTATAAATCCAAGCATTCTTATGGCTAGGTCCAATCTCCTGGCCATTCAAGGAAAAAGAATTTTGTGCCAATTATGATTTCCCTTACCTAGGTGTATAGTGAACCAGATCGGTGGTCTATCATTTGATACACCAGTCATTTAGAAATTGAGAGTGATTTTATTGAAATCTCAGGAAATTCAAGACAGTTTACTAGAAAAGATATTGCTCAATACAAATAAGAATGTTGTTTTTTAAGTAAAATACTATCAATTTATTAAACTAAAACTAAAAAACGTACTAGATGCTATGTCAAGTGAACAAAAACAATTTTAATCAATCAAAAGTCTATTGCACAAACCTTGGGCTCAAGGACTCCGTCCAGAAAGAATGATGTAAGGACAACCAGTGAAAAAAGAAATGCCAATCCCATAGTTGATGACAGCAGCCAGTTCCTTTCATCTGATAGCTCATTTGTTTTGAAGAGATTCATACAGTGATACTGTGGCTTTGCTGTATATTTTAGTAAAATCAAAGTTGCAGTGAACTCTAGACTTTGAGCCAGAAACAATGATACGGCCTGCGCTAGAAAGAAGAATTGAGCAGATTCCAATCATCAATAGACATGTTGATCGATTATCAAGCTACAGCTTTGTCAGCTAAGATTTTACATACCATCGTCCATTTTATGGAAACTTAAATGATAAACAAAGACCTGAATGCTGGAGAAGAATGCTACTGAAGGTGAGAGTCACAAACTTGTAAATGATACCACAGAGCTAAAAATTTGAAGTTAATCCTTACATAATTTACATATAATATCTTACAATTATACAAGTTACTAGATTTAAGATTATCCTGTAAGTAACAGTGTTCATTTATGTTTCTCAGTCTTTGCCCCCTCTCTTTATTGAATTTTGGTTCCTCGACACTTTAAATCAACCCCCTCTTTATATAAAATAATATTTATATATATATCTGAGTTCAACACTCCATCCCACATGTATTTAATTTTAAGTTTAGTACTAAATCTGTATCATAGAGATATAAAAAGGCAATAAAGTTTCTCTCCATAATCCTTCACTATGTTTTCTCTCTTCTAATTACTCCTTCCTTAGCTTTTTTAATCTTTCATCTTTAGTACCAATAGCATTAACATCCCACATGGTTAAACCATGTGTAGACTGTAGAGTAAAATTCTTATGGCCCAATTTCTAGCTGTAATCCTTACTTATATCGAGTGAGGATTAATTGGAAACTTGACCATGTATGAAGAGGGTCTTAAGCACATTCTGTTTCAAGAAACATTGAAGGGAAACTAAGCCTAGATACTGTTTCATCGTTCTTTCCAAACATAATAAGAAAAATTTGCTAAAGAGATGCATACACACACACATTTATATGTACTGACCTCAGTCTGAGGGTCAAGATTAGGTTGTTGGAGTATTTCAGCCACCACAGAAAACCAACCAAAACTCAAAGGAATGTGTAAAGTGAACATATAAAAGGCCATGGTGCTCCAAACAGTTCCACTGTCCCATGGAGTATCTAGTGAGAGTGCCGAGAAGGTCTATGATTGATTAAAAAGCAAAAATGTCATTCCCATACATACTTCACATTTCATATTTTTATGGTACACAAATAATAATCATCAAATGAAACCAAAACAAAAGAGCTCAATATAGTATATTTCTAATCACCCTTATTGATTTATGTTGTACCTGAGGCTGAGAAGAAGATTGGTGGATGTTGTCGTTTTCAGCGCAGAATCGTTTGAATTTGAAGGAAGCAAGGGAGGTTGGCTTAGAAGAATTGTTGGAGTTGGAGAGACAGAGAAGAGTAGTGGAATAAGAGAGAGACAAATTCAGTGGAGTAAATGTTGAGGTTAAGGTTGAGAATGTAGGGAAGTAGTTGAAAGGTTGGTTGAGGTGGTTTATGATCATTTTGCCCACAAAACAAACATGCTTCTCTCCTCTGAGTCTAAGTACTCTTCAGACACAAACCAAATATCCTAAATCTCGACAGGGTATCGTAATTCGTAAAGCAACTCGTAAATGGATTATGCATACGCCTCCACTAATCAAAATCCCTTATTTCTAATATAGGGCCTTTGAAATTGGGTGTCACTGAATGCAATAATATGTAATTTTTTTTTTTTTTTGTTTTTGTAAAGAGTGTATTTGTTACTTTTTGTTGAAAGTAATTAAAAGGAAACTTATAAAATATTAGAATTTGAGTTAATTTTTATAAAAATATTATCACACGGGAATTTTTTTTTAAAAATATTGTGTTTTTATAAAACAATAGTGGAACACAAAATAGAACAACTAAAAAGTAAAAACAACAATAGAACAACTAAAAAATAAATGTAAAATAACAGTAAAAACTTAACACAGTACACTGTATAAAACTTACACAGTATTTTTAAAAAAAAATTTGCCCCACAATATAAAAGTAAAAAAGTTAGATGTAATTATCCCTAATTAAAAAGTACTACAAAATTTAAAAATTATTATTTTTATGAGTAATTACTAATTATTTTAAGGTGAATTCTTATATCCTATTAAAGTAAAATTATTACAAAAATATAATGGGCTAGCCTATTAAATTTTTATACAGCTCAAATATATTTTATTACTAAAATATTTCTTGCTCACAAAATTTAGTCGCACTAAGGATACGAACCTATGCAATAATAATTCTAATTCTACAACGACGCAACAACTCCAGCTTCAATAATACTCCATTAATTCTAGTGATACAACCTGAAAAAACTAATAACCCAAATTGAAAAATCAACCAAAAGGTTGAGCGTTTAATTAAAAAAAAAAATTGTAGAAAAAATAGTTTGAAACATTAAATTGAACCATGAAGATTAATTCAAATTATGATAAATTAATTATTCTAAATTAAATTTAGAGATTGCTAAGATGTAGATCTGGAAGGAGGTGATCTGGAGTTTCCCGACCAATCAAAATAAGGCATTATATAATCGTCATATTCTAATTGTTTATGTGAAGAAATAAAAATATCCACTAGTTCTAGAAGTTATGAGCTGTCATAATCGAATGGTGTGGTCCCAATGCATAACAATTCTTGTTAGAATATTTCTTAATGTAATAATTATTTTGTAATTGTGTAAAAGGGTCTAGGTCATTATTTTATACAGAGGATAAGTCAATATAAATACAATCATTTAGCCAATGTTTTTGTTGAGTTGAGATTTCATTCCTTTCTTCTTCATTTCTTTTGCTCTTTGTTTTTCTCTAGTTTTCAAACTTGGTATCAAAGTTATTGTCAACACTAGTGGTGTATCTATTTGAGTGAAATGGCTGAACAAACTCCTGTGCATGGCGAACAAGGCTCGACATCAAGACGCATGCCCAGTGGCATTTCTCAAATCTCAACTCCAGCAACAAGTGTCATTGAACCTCATGTAGGTAGTACTCTAATGCAATCCTTTGCTTTGAAATTGGACAGGATCAACTTACGCTATGGAATATAATAGTTTCAACGATAGTTCGTGGTCATCAATTGGATGGGTATCTTAATGGTGCAAGGGTGAAGCCAATCAATTTCTTGCCCTTTAATGTATCTTCAGGTGAAGATGCAGTGGTTGTTAATCTAGAGTTGGAATCATAGATCGTGAATGATCAACTTCTTGTTGGGATTTTATGCCTTAAATAATACTCATTTCAATCTAATCTGATTTGTTATCAATGAAAGATTAGAAGTCATTTATGTTTACATGTAGTTTTCATGTTTATGGTTTAATATATACAAAATCTGGTAAGTCCTGAACATATTGTCTGAAAGTATAACTTGTTGATTTTAATGATCCAGATTACCAAGTTGATTATCTTTAGGTTGATTGATTTCAACATATGAATTTTAGACTTGAATTGAGAATAAAGAAGTAAAACACACAAAGATTTACAAGCTTCATCTGCACTGAGAACACATCTCAGCCGACTAGTGCTTGGGTTCCCCGAACCAGGGTAATCTCATCTACTAATTCTCAAGAGTTTCGTATTACAATCTCCAATTCTCTCTAAAGGAATCTAATACAAACTTTACAGCAATTAGTAATGAATTACCAACAACAATCAAGAATCCTGATTGCTAGTGCACAATCCCTTGTGCAGCAACTGAGTTCTTCTTCGACATTTCTTCAACCTGAAATCCCTTCAGATCTGATGACGAAGTTGACACTGAACTCCCTTCAGTTAGAACTCAGCAACTCCAGGCTCTGATCTTTCCGCCATTGATGACCATCTTCAAGCTATATAATCAGACCTGTAGATACAACAACAAGAATAGCAAGATACGACTCTAACTCCCACGATAACAACTGAATTAACAAACTATTACGATTTAATGGATAAACTGTTTACAGAATGAAACCGACTATTTATACCCAACAAAACAGTCCACCTGGCACTAACTAACACCTAACGATAACAGACTTAACAGTTCGCTAGTGCAGATATAACAGACTGAAACTCCAGACATGACTAGACATTGTACTTAACTAATCTGTCACAAAATAACAACACTTACATTCTCCCCCTTGACAGATTATGTTCAATGACTCAAAAAAAACTAAAGACCACAAAAGAAACAGCAATCACAAAATTAATGCACCAAAAATAAATGTCTTTAGAAATATAAACATAGCAACCATAAATAAAAAAAAATACAAATATCTCCCCCTTCATTGAATATGAGCTGCTTGATCCTCATCTTTGCCAGACTCCACCTGGGAAGGTGGCCCAGTCGACACCAAGGGTGTTGCAGTGAGTACTGGAGACGAGTCAGCTAGAGGATGCAGATCCGGTTGGGCTGGACTGGTGACAGGGGCAAATACTGACGGCTCCCCCTGCACATGTGCGTTACTTCCAGACGTATCAGAGGATGCTCCAAACGAATCTCGATGAAACTCAGGCAGAGAAATGTCAGGCAGAGAATCCCCAGGATAATGGTGCAAAAGAGTAGACTTGATAGTGCGAACCATTTGATACATGGAGGCCTCAAATGCAAGCTGACGCTTTTGATCCTTCTTATAGCATTGTGCAAAAGATTGAAACTCAGAAAACATTTGTACCTGCCAGCTAGAATCCGAAAGCCCTTTGAACATAGGAGACTTGCCTTTACTCACTTTTGATGCAGAAGGAGTGGTTGATGAGGGCTGCCTATTGACCACAGAGAGAAAGCTCTTACTGAGAACAGGATTTTGAACTTAATAGTCATGCGTTGTAAGAGGCGGGTGAGCAGCCATAAGAACTCGTTGAACAAGGCTTGGAAATGGTAGCTTGTTACGAGTGCCAGTAGTTTCTGAAGCTTCAAGTATCCTTTCAAATATGAGAGATGGCAGATCAATGGACACATGAGTTCCTACAGGATACAGAAACTTTCCAATCTCAAGTGTAACTGATGACAAATGAGAATTAGAGAACCAATTGTACAAAGCTACCCGATGAAGAACCCTATAGAAGGGAGTCAGATGAGTGACTAAGATTTCCTGTTTGTCCCAAATATAGTCATCCCTGCCAGTTAGCACTCTACCCATCAAAGTTTGATCTGGATTGAATTGTTTCCCATATGTTGGTTTCCTGATGGACTCAACTTTCAACATGCATGCAATAGTGGATGGACCAAATGGAACTCGATGACCCCTAACAAATGCACTCACACACCCTGGATGACCCTCAGCAATAACAGTCCTATCTAAGTTGGCATAGAATTCTCGAACTAAAATGGGATGAGGAGCAGACAAGTTAGTGACCGTGTTTACCCATTTCCTAAGTTTTAAAAACTCATGCATTTAAGGAAAATCATCTAATATGACCACTTGTTCGAACCAAAGCTCACGACTACCAAACCATCTTTGATAAACAGAAGCTTTGGAGGCATCAACAAAGCATTGTACAGAGGCTGGGTCGACAGTTGATATAGGGGCTTTAGGAAGTTTGGATTTTTTAGAGCCTCTGGACGACTGTTTGGGAGACGAGTCTGTAGATGGGACTGGAATGGGTTTGGTCTTGGATTTCTTTTCAAGTGGTTGATACGTGGTATCACGTGAAGACTTTTGTTTTGGCTGAACTCTTTCACTGGTTTGGGAAGGAATAGAAACCTTAGATGGAGGATGAGGAGGTCCTACGGGTTTGGATGGAGGCTGTAGACTCGACGATGAACGAGTGACTCGTTTTGACACAGACGAAGGGGTAACAACAGAGAAGGACTAGCCTTTTTAGACAGGGGAGGAGCCTTACCTTGAAACGTACGAGGTTTCTGAATGACTGGAGGTGAACGCGGAGACGGAGTCGACTCAGAACTCGAGTGGCGAGCAGAACCACCAACCTCCGACTAGTAAAGGACAATGTCACGACAAGGATTAGACAGATTAGTCTCGACTGTAGATTCGACTGCAGGATCAACAGTAATTGCCACTGATGGAACGAACATAGCAATAGGGGGTACTGCAATGGGAGTGGTATTCTCCATTTTAGAGAGAAAGTTGTGAATGTTGCAGGACTTAGGGTTTCTGAGAGTAAATTGAAAGAGTGAGACTATTCACTTTCCTTAGGCCTTAAGTATAGGCTCTCTGACACCAGCTGACCAGGCAAAGAAAAAGAATGATGATTTTTTTTTTTAAATTTGATCTTTGCCAAAGAAAATGTACACGCCCAAATTGAATAATTTCCACCACATAATACGGCACACAAAACGAAACAAACCAAAGTCATCAGGCAATGAGAGTAGTATAGAGACTTGAAATATTTCAAATATGCCAGCAATATTTGCACACAACCCACACTTGACAAAGAAGATAAAAAAATAGACACTTAGAGATACTCAAAATTTTAGAAAAACAAACAGGGATCGACCGATCAATGAACATGAATAGAGCTTCTAAGTATTAAAAAAAATGCACACCTTGAGCAACAAATCATTTCATCACACCCATCCACAATGATACTCATGGGATCACTAAGACTTGAATCTCCATACGTGTGTGAGCAGTGATCTCATGTGGTCCAAGAAGAGAGGAGATCAGCTGGACCACTCTCTCAATTAAGCATAAACTAATATGTGAATATCTAAGAATGTTGTTTGTTTTTTTTTTTACTATAAAGCCTTTTTTTTTAAAACACTCTGGCTCTTTCTTTAGTACCCAGACATGGCTTTCACTCTCTTCCAGAGATGTAGCCGTCCTCTTTGATCCCCAAGAACTAATACAGAAGGAGCATACTACTTATTAGTAAAAAGTTTAAGAGTGCTCTTCCCATTGCATGTGCAAGAGGTAGCCTTTTTATCTGGGGAAGATTCAAGCTTAGTATCATTCGAAGTAGCTTATAGTAGATGGAGATAGAAAGAACAACACACCGCTCGAGGTACTTTGAAAAACAAGAATACTCATAGGCAAAAAAAAAAATTGATCAGATGACACTAAGAACAGTTTAGATAGTACAGAGACCAATACATGTTCTTAAGTGAGTAAAAGTTTGAGTATCTAAAGCTTTAGTGAAAAAGATCTGCTAATTGATTAGTTGTGGGCACATGAGATATTGACAGCATATTTGAATCAACTAGATCTCGGATAAAGTGGTACCTGATGTCGATGTGTTTAGTTCGAGAGTGCTGCACAGGGTTTTTAGAGATGTTTATGGCGCTTGTACTGTCACAAAAAATTGTCAGTGTGTGTTGTCCATAATCAGTGAGCATTTTGTTCAGCCATATTAATTGAGTGCAGCAGCTGCCAGCTGCAATATATTCTGCTTTTGCAGTAGAAAGTGAGATGGACTGTTGTTTTTTGCTATACCACGAGACTAGATTATTCCCAATGTAAAAGCATCCCCCTGAAGTGCTTTTCCTATCATCTAGACACCCTGCCCAATCAGAATCACTATATCCTACCAAAGATGTATTCGTGTCACAACTATACCAAAGACCATAGTTAACTGTCCCAGCTAGATATTTGAAAATTCTTTTGACCGCAGAGAGATGGGACTGTTTAGGATAGGCTTGATACCTGGCACATAAACCGACACTGAAGGATATATCAGGTCGACTCGCTGTGAGATACAGTAATCCACCTATCATACTTTTGTATAGAGTGGGGTCTACAGGGTCACCAGACTCATGTTGGATGTGGTGTCTATTGGTGTATGTGCATGCTTGACCTGTGAAAATCCAAACTTATCTAACATAGACTTGACATATTTGGACTGTGATATGAATGTGCCATGATCTAGTTGTTTTATTTGAAGTCCTAGAAAGAAATTAAGGTCACCTATCAAACTCATTTCAAACTCACTAGTCATTAAGGTGACAAATGTATGTACTTCACTTTCACAAGTTGAGCCAAAAATGATGTCATCAACATATATTTGGGCAACAAAAATTCCTTTTTCAATATGTTTAATGAATAGAGTGCTATCAGCTTCCGATGAAGTGGAGACTGCATCGTCTTCAGAATTAACTGGGTGACAGCTTTGGGCCATGAATGCCAGTACCTGCTTATCCTCATCTGATCCTTCACTGTCAGTGGAGTTCTTCTCTTCTTCACTATCACTCCAGGTTGCTGCAAGGGCCTTCTTCTTTTTGAGTGTGTTGGCGCACTCAGCCAGGATGTGGCCATATCCATCACACTCTCTGCACTTAATTCCTCGACCTTTTTGATCAGTAGAAGCTTGTCCTTGTTTGAAATTTACACCTTTGTTTTTCTTGAGAAAATTTTCTTTGTCAGCTGGGGAATTTCTTCTGTAGTTTTTTTCAAGAATTTTGCATAGTTTCTTGTTAACGAGGCAACGGTGCCATTCAATTCTTCTAGAACTGGTTTCTTGTTTTCTTGATGAATAAGTGAAATACTCACATCAGATTTTTCCTTCACTACATCCTTCTGTTTCTTGGTTTTCTTCCACCTGGACAGTGACAGCTCATAATTTTGCAAGGACCCGATGAGTTCATCAAGATCAAGTTCCTCAATGTTTCTCACTTCTTCGATTGAGGTAACTTTGGACATGAATCTTCTGGGGAGAAAACCAAGAACTTTTCGAACCAATTTTGAATTTGAGTAAGTTTTCCCCAGAGCATAGGATTCATTGGAGATATCAGACAATTTTGCATGAAATTCTGCTACGGACTCATCCTCCTCCATGGTCAGATTTTCAAAGGCCTTGGCCAAGGCACGCAATCTTGATTTCTTGACAGCATCAGTTCCATCGTTTTCAATTTTCAGCTTCTCCCATGCTTCCTTTGCAATTTCACAATTGGCAATGACCTTCAACTGATTCGTGGAGACAGCATTAAACAGAGCATGAAGGGCCTTCGAGTTGAAATTATCTCTTTCCATTTCAACTGTGGTCCATTGGCTCATAGGTTTGGGGATAACGATTTCATTCTCCATCATCATTGGTTTCCACCACCCTTCTTCTATGGACATCCATACTCTTTCATCTACAGCTCTGAAGAAAGCATGCATCTTGGTCTTCAAGCATCGGAGGTCTCGAGGTAGATCCTCCTTCTCTAAACATTTCCATCCTGCACAGAGAAGTAGAGAACAGACACACAATTGTTTTGTAGTTCTTCGAGAGAGAACTCAGAGGTGGTTAGTGACGACGAATTAATCCTCAAATATGAATCAAGAATCAAGGACTAAGAATCAGACAAGAGTAGGATCTAACACAAATTTTTAGAAAATTTCAAGCTCTGATACCAATTGAAAGTACAACTTGTTGATTTTAATGATCCAAATTACCAAGTTTATTATCTTTAGGTTGATTGATTTCAACATATGAATTTTAGACTTGAATTGAGAATAAAGAAGTAAAACACACAAAGATTTACAAGCTTCATCTGCACTGAGAACACATCTCAGCCGACTAGTGCTTGGGTTCCCCGAACCAGGGTAATCTCATCTACTAATTCTCAAGAGTTTCGCATTACAATCTTCAATTCTCTCTAAAGGAATCTAATACAAACTTTGCAGCAATTAGTAATGAATTACCAACAACAATCAAGAATCCTGATTGCTAGTGCACAATCCCTTGCGCAGCAACTGAGTTCTTCTTCGACATTTCTTCAACCTGAAATCCCTTCAGATATGATGATGAAGTTGACACTGAACTCCCTTCAGTTAGAACTCAGCAACTCCAGGCTCTGATCTTTCCGCCATTGATGACCATCTTCAAGCTAATCAAACATGTAGATACTGTTGGGTTTTATGCCCTAAATAAAACTCCATTTCAATGTAATCCATTTTATTCAACATCAATAAAGAAACAGAAGTATTTTTCATTCATTTGTGTATGTTTTGGTTCACCTTATCAATTGCTTGTCTATTTGATTTATAAATTCATCTGAAACCCTTTTCACATACTTGATCCTGTTTATTTTGTTGTCAACATATTAGAAAGTAAACATGACTATGTGAATAAAGATTCCTAGATTTATCAGACATAGGGTTTACTGATATGATAATCTACAACAGAGTTTACTTGCATTTGGAGAAATGTTATGTTCTTTCCAGAGCATTGGTTAAAGTAAAGCTTAGGTTGGGTGCATGGAGTATGCATCTATTCAAGTCAATATCGCCTAGTTGATCCTAGATCAAATGATCTTAATCCTATTATGATTAGGCTCAATCTCAAGAGGTTATTCGTGTTCTTTGATTTGTTAGTTAAGCGTACTTTTGGGTCAGGGTGATACGTACATTTTGGGAACACGGTAGTGCAATTGAGTGCGAGCGCTAACATAAACATGGAATCTATAGCTTTTATCTGGCGAATAGTAAGTAAAGGATGATCTCCTTCGAGCTTGACCAAACAAAAATAAATGGTGGAGTACTCATTTACCATAAGCTGAAATATCATTTATACGGGGTTAAGTGTTTTAAGGACAAAATACATTGTAGGGTGTAACGGTAATCTAATCCCTTTACAGTGTAGATCATTCATATAGAGGATCGTTGATCAAATTAGGATTATAACAATGGATAACTAATGATGTGTCTATATGGTGGAACATATAGAGCATTCTATATACTGAGAGTGCAATTCTAAGTTCTATGCGTGGATTCAACGAAGAATTAATAAGTTAGTGAATTTTAGTGCTAAATTCTTGATCTACTTATTGGAAGCTCGGTTATATAGACCCATGGTCCCCCCACTAGTTGAGATAATATTGCTTGTAAGACTCATGTAATTTGTTTTGATTAATCAATTATAATTCTCAAATTAGACTATGTCTATTTGTGAATTTTTCACTAAGTAAGGGCGAAATTGTAAAGAAAGAGTTTATAGGGGCATATTTGTTAATTATGATACTTTGTATGGTTCAATTAATAAATATGATAAATGACAATATTATTTAATAATTATTTATAGTTATTAAATAGTTAGAATTGGCATTTAAATGGTTGAATTTGAAAATTGGCGTTTTTGAGAAAATGAGATGCAGAAATGATAAAACTGCAAAATTGCAAAAAGTGAGGCCCAAATCCAAATAGCCATGGCCGACCACTTTTATCGGGTTTATCATCTGATATTTTCATTATTTTAATGTCAAATAATTCAAACCTAACCCTAGTGGAATGCTATAAATAGATAGTGAAGGCTTCAGGAAAATTACACTTTCATTCAGAGAAAAACCTGAGCCTTCTCTTTCTAAAACCCTAGCCGCCACTTTAAACTCTCTTCTTCCCTCTTGAATTTCGAACCAGTTAGTGATTAGAGTAGTGCCCACCCACAGCAAGTGATACCTCAATCATAGTGAGGAAGATCGCGAAGATAGACATTCAACAAGAAGGAGTTTCTGTTGGAAATTTATTTTACCAAGATCTTAGATATACTCACAAGTATGTTTATTAACATCCTAAATAAAAACTTTCTAAAACGATAAATTAAACACATATAAAGTTTAAGAAACCTTACATTGGGTGCAGCGGAATAATATGACTCCTTCGGTTCAGATATCTAGCCCTTGATTCCTTTCTGTAGCAGAGCATTATCAATATCTGAACCTGGATCTCTTTCTCTGAATCTTTGATGCTGAAACTCCTTTGCTGATGATCTTTCTTCACGATCTTCCTCACTATGATTGAGGTATTGCTTGATGTGTGTGGGCACTACTATAATCACTAAGATTTTCGAAATTGAAGAGGGAAGTAGAAAGAGAAGGGTCAGCCAAAGATAGGGAGAGAGAAGGCTCAGGTTTTCTGAATCAGAAGAAGTCAGAAGAAAAGTATATCTTTCCTGAAGCCTTCACTATCTATTTATAGCATTCCACTAGGGTTAGATTTGAATTATATGGCATTAAAATAATGAAAAAATCAACTTAAAATACCTACAAAGGTGGCCGGCCATGCACTTAGTGGACTGGGCCTTGCTTTTTGCAATTTTGCAATTTTAACACCTTTTGTATCTGATTTTCTCAAAAATGCCAATTTCCTAATTCAACCATTTAAATGCCAATTCTAACTATTTAATAACTATAAATAATTATTAAATAATATTGTCATTTATCATATTTATTAATTGAACCATACAAAGTATCGTAATTAACAAATATGCCCCTATAAACTCTTTCTTTACAATTTCGCCCTTACTTAGTGAAAAATTCACAAATAGACATAGTCTAATTTGAGAATTATAATTGATTAATCAAAACCAATTACATGAGTCTTACAAGCAATATTATCTCAACTAGTGGGGGGACCATGGGTCTATATAACCGAGCTTCCAACAAGTAGATCAAGAATTTAGCACTAAAATTCACTAACTTATTAATTCTTCGTTGAATCCACGCATAGAACTTAGAATTGCACTCTCAGTATATAGAATGCTATATATGTTCCACCATATAGACACATCATTAGTTATCCATTGTTATAATCCTAATTTGATCAATGATCCTCTATATGAATGATCTACACAGTAAAGGGATTAAATTACCGTAACACCCTACTATGTATTTTATCCTTAAAACACTTGACCCCGTATAAATGATATTTCAGCTTATGTGAAATGAGATCTCCACCATTTATTTTCGTTTGGTCAAGCTCGAAGGAGATCATCCTTTGCTTACTATTCGCCAGATAGAAGCTATAGATTCCATGTTTATGCTAGCGCTCCCACTCAATTGCACTACCGTGTTCCCAAAATGTACGTATCACCCTGACCTAAAAGTAGGCTTAACTAACAAATCAAAGAACACGAATAGCCTTTCAAGATTGAGCCTAATCATAACAGGATTAAGATCATTTGATCTAGGATCAACTTGGCGATATTGACTTGAATAGATTCTACGGTAAGTTTAATTAAATCTAAGTCAAAGTTCAATATCGGTCCCTTCCGATGCATACTCCATGCATCCAACCTGAGCTTTACTTTAACCAATGTTCTGGAAAGAACATAGTATTTCTCCAAATACAAGTAAACTCTTGTTGTAGATTATCATATCAGTAAAACCCTGTGTCTGATAAATCTAGGAAACTTTATTCACATAGTCATGTTTACTTTCCAATGTGTTGACGGCACAATAAACAGGATCAAGTATGTGAAAAGGGTTTCAGATGAATTTATACATTATGTACATATAATCATGAAATAAATCATGTGAACCATGCAACATTAAATGTTATTTCTGATCTATATTAATAAGTAAATCTGATTATATTGAAATGAGTTTTATTTAGGGAATAAAACCCAACAAACTCCCACTTGCACTAATATAAAACAAAAAGTGCGTTTCAAATAATCTCAACACCTTGATATACAAATCAAGTGTAGTAGTAGTAAACTCCTCGTAATAGGATCTGAAAGGTTGAATTAAACACAACCTTTTCTCCACCATTACTCTTCCTTTAATCACAAAATCATTGATAATGTGAAATTCCTCTCTATATGTCTACTCTCTTGGGATACTGGATTCTATACCTTTGGCAACTACTTTTGGTTAATCAGGAAATTAACACTAGTAGTTTAAGGCAATTTCAAATGGTGCCAAAGATGTATAGAACTTTCCTTAGACTGAATAAGTACCTTTCCTGCATCTTTAACATTCAGTCTCTCTCTGGTAGACCTAGAGACTTCAGATAGGTTTTTACACTTCTCCAAAATCACTATTCCACCCCAGAGTAACCACCATCTTATCAGAAAGATTTACTAGCACAAAGGCAAATTTCGAAATCTGATATGGTGTAGTCTAAGAGTTTTAAACACACCCTTATAGACTAACATATAGTTCCTCTTCTTAATCTTAAGATTTACTTGATTGTCTTCCAATGTTCTTCTCCTGGATTAATCTGATACCTACTCATTACTCCCACTCAACAGCAGGTGTCTGGTCTAAGGCATACAAAAGCATATCTAAGACCTCTCACTGTTGATATAAGAAATTCTTTCATGGCTTTATCTTTTCTGGAATAGTGGAAAATTTTCCTTAGATAAATAAAATCTATGTCTAAGAAGTTGTGAAGCTTCTATAGATTGCCATTAGAAAGAAAATGCTTCAGCATCTTGCTAAAATAAGTTGCTTGCATTAGAGTAAGTAAATACCAGGTATACCACAAGCCATAGGTTTAGATAAACTCAAACCTATAATACTAGGAACAGGAAGTTTGTTAAGTCCATAGAATAGACTTATTAACTAAAATTTCCTTTTATGTCCTTGTAATAGAAAACTTTAGGTTATTCCATGTGAATGGATTAAACCATAGTTCTATTGGCTTTCTTCTTAGTTTCTTATCTTGACAATCCATTACTTGTTTAAACTCACAAGGGATTTTAATCACTAGTGTCTCCCAAGTCATAAGAAGGTGAGTTCCTAGAAACTCTCCCACTACGACAAGGTACCGTGAATTATGTCGAAGAAAACTAAATGGTATTAACCTCTTTGGTTGTGACAAAACAACAGAGGCAGTGGGATCATCATATGTCAAATAAGATGATAGAACACTTTTGGAATCAAGAATTAAATATCTCCTTTATTTGCTACTTGTTTTCAGACTTAGTCATTTTCTTAGAAAAGTATTATTTGTTTGAACAAACACTTTCTTATCTATTGACAATGGGATGGTCCACCCATAATCACTTAGAATAGCTAACAAACCATGGTTAACAGTTCTAGCTTTTCTTAAGAGTTTGATTAGGTCATCCATGAATCTAGTAATGATTTACATTAAGTACCCAACCATTACATCATTCTGAAATTGTATTACCATAGAAGGATTTAGGCAACGACTAGTAACTAATCATCAATATGCAACTCGAAATTTCTGGGGAGGTAAGTTTGGATATAATTCAAAAATCAATTTAATGATCTTTGAACTGCATATCTACTAACTATTTCTCCACCCCTATCAGTTCGCAAGATCTTTAACCACTTACCTTAATGGTTTTAACCATTGCTAGAAATTAATGAGATTTTTCAAACATTTCAAATTTCTTGCTAAAAGGTATAATCTAGAGTTATCATTTTAAGAATACAACGAAAAACTCATATCCACCCCTGAATGTACATCCATCTGCGAATGAGATGAATTACTTTCAGTGGATATAGGCATATTAACTCTTTGCAGAGATTGATCTTGTCAAATCCACTATGAACAAGATACAAATGCCATAGATTAATAAAAATTTGGTTGTGTCTTTTTGATGACTTAGGTTTAGTTACATCAAAGAGTTCATAGAATAGTGCAAGTGGATCTTGGTCACAGAATACCTAACTCACATTCCATACAGTTTGAATCCATTAATAGAAGATGGTATTAAACACTTGATAAAGTGTAACTGTATTGTATTCTAGAATTAGAAATATAAGAAAATTTCTATTTGGAATCTAAAATTAAAGTCAAAGACTTAAATTTATACCAAATATAATGAGTAATTCTATCTTGGACCACCACTACTAATACAAACTCTAAGTTTGATTTGCCCTTACAAGTAGGAGATATCTAAGATTGAGGATTTATATCAATTGGGAATAGAATTTCGGGATTATAATCATATGCGTCATTTAATTTCTTAAGAGAAAATATAATGACATGAAATGATTTATAGACCATTCATCCAATGATATATTATTGAGCTAATTCGAAATGAATAAGCTAAGAGGAATTAGGATAATTTCGTTTAAAATAAGAATCCAACGATGCTTCGATTAGCGAAAGACAAAGTAATCTTATTTATATAATCTTCTTGTTTCATATTGTAAAAATACTAGTCTAAGGAGTCATCAATTGATGAACAGCTAGATGTTGCATATACAATATTTATCTTTCGAGATCTTACACTATTATGTATGTCTAATGGTGAAAATCCATTAGGGATTTATCTCATTAGAAAAACAAACATGTTAGACCAACAATGAAGATTTGAAATTAAACTACAACTTAATAACAGAAAATAACATGGTTCAATATAAATTCATACACAATTCAGAAATTATAAACATATAGCAAGTAGGAATGACTAGTGAAAATACTAAAACATATAATCCTAAATAATTTCCAAGGTTTTCAACAAACTGATACAGTGTCCCAGTAGGCGAGAGTCAAAGCATCATTTATTAAATAGAGTTGTCAGCTCATCTAAAATAGAAACCATTCTAGCAACCTTTTATTCGATCAAAATAAGAATCCAACGTTGTCCCGGTAGGCGAGAGTCAAGGTTATTCTCATTTTATGAGCTTCCACCATTGTTTCATGTTTTATGAGTTTATCTCTAAGTAGTCACCGTAGGGGAGAGTCTAAATGGAGACGAAAACTCACAAAACACTTATCAAATGAAATCTTACGGTGTTAAATGCGTTCAACAAATAACCATCCATAGGGGGACGAAGTCTAGCGTCTCGAGGTTATATTGAAAACATTTAACTTTTGTAAGACCAACAATGGAGATCGAATATCTTAATAATAATCAAGCTCATTATTTAAAGTGAGTTGTATTTTCTTTGATTTTCTTTATTTAATCTATTTATTTTAAATATATATTTATTTAAAATTTCCAATTTAGAATGAAAAATTCTAAATATAAATTTTAATTTAATATTTATAATTTTTACTTAGATGGATATAAAAATAACATGAATTATTTCCATCTTAGTAATAATTTCCAATAAATATTTAGAAAAATATTCAATTTAAGTTATTACAAAATTAATATAAATTAATTTACAACTCAAATTTAATTTTCTATAAATATATATTGCATTTCGAAAAATTAAAGTATTTAAGAATACAATTTTCGAAAATGCATGTTAAAATAAAAAAAAAATCCTGGAAAAATTATTCTAATTTAATGTTGGCCCAAAATTAATTAATAAAATTAATTTACAACAAAAAATATAATTTTCCTATTTAATTAAATATATAAGAAAAATTTCAAATATTTAAGTATGATGATGAAAATCAACTTAAATATTAATTTTCTATTTAATTAAATACACTAGAAAAATACTTCAAGCAAAAATATCATCTATCTAGATTTTCCTTTGACTAATTAATTCAATTTCTAATAATATACTTTAATTCAATTTATTTTAAATTAATCAATAAATGAAAAAATCATTGATTTAAGTTGATCCAAGAATTAATTAAAATAAATAATTAATTTACAACTTAATCTATTTTTCAAGATAAAATTCGAAATTCTAGCATTTAAGAAATGCAATTTCGAAAATTGATTAATAAAATAAAGAAAATATATATTTTGAAAATTATTTAAATTTAGTTGAAAAAATAAATTTCAACTAAAAATAATTTTCTATTTAATTAAGTGTCATGAAAAATAAATATTTAAGTATCATGATGAAAATCAACTTAGATATTTAATTTTCAAATTAATTAAATGTATTAAATTCAAGAGATAAATAATTAAGTGTAGAGAAGGCTAAATTATTAATCTCTAGTTTAATAATAGGAAAAATATACTTAAAATAAATTGTACCAAAATTAATTATATAAATAATTAATTTCACAATGTATAATATTTTCCTATTTAATATTAAAAATAATAAGTAGTCTAGAAATAACTATCTAGAAAATATCTTATTTGACTAAGTATTTTTTCCACAAAATTTGAAAAAATATCTAATTTAAGTTGTATTAGAAAAAATCTAGAACTTAAATATTTTCAAATTTAAATTTAATTAAATATCAAAAATTAAGTTGTAACCACTTAATTTGAAAATATTCCATTTTAAGTTAGTATTCGAAAAGATATTAACTTAAAAAATATCTAAAGAATCTTAATAACCAATGCCTAAATTTCCTCAACTTAATTTTGAAATTGAAATTCAAAAGATATTCAGATTTAAGTTGGTTAGTTGTAGATAACTAAATATCAACTTAAATAAGAATATTTAATGAAAAATTTAAATTAAGTTCCAAAAAGAATCTAGATGGTTATAATTCTATATTTAATTAAATACAAGAAAATACATATAATTTAGCTTAGAATAAAGAATTCTTTAAACTATAAATTTCTTAAATTAATTTCAAAATAAATGAAATTAATTATGTTGATAATCAATTTTATTAGGTTAAACTAGTGTAATTAACCTAGTACAGTTGTTCAAATCAGGCAAATGGGCCTTCACAATTGGGGTGGTTCATGTGAGGAGGTGCTGGGTTCAGTATGTCGTACCCACTTCTATGGCTCCCAACTCTCACACAAGTCCCAAAAGAGAGGAATTTAACCTTAATAAGAACAACTGTTATTGATTGAATAAGCCCAATAACTAAATGGGCCTAAATAAATTCTATCAAGAACTATGATAATTTATTTTAGCAACAACAACCTATATGTATCCATAATCAAATTAAACACATAGGCTCACACAGGCACACTTTGGATGGGTCCTATCATGTTGCTAGGTCATACACAGATGAAAGAAGACTGTAAATATACCTGTTACAAATTATTAACTTGACTAAGGGAGCCATCAGATCATTAGATCTGGCAAAAAGTAACCATGACTATTTGAAATCAAGTAATAATAGGTTTTGAAAACTTACAAACAAGCTAAAACACATACTCCTGCAACAAGGTTAGCTGGATAGTTGGATGTAGGATTTATTTAATTTTAAATTAAATAATTAATTAATTAAAAAATAATTTTTCGAAAATTAAAAAAAAATTTGAATCATTCAAAAATTAAAAAAAAAATTAAATTTAAAATTAAACCTACAATTTTGAAAAATTAGGTTTCAACCAACCTAAATATCATTTCAAAATTTGCTAACTACTTTTAAAATTTAAATGTTATTTTATAAATAAAAATTAGAAAAGATGAGTTAAATATCTTTTTCAGGTTTTAAATTTAATTTAAATAAATAAAATAACAAAATTTAAAAGTTAGCAAAATATCTTACATCTATTTAAAATTACATGATTATAATTATCTTATTTTAAATTTAAATAAGGTCAAAATATCTAAAAAAGATTTAATTTAAAAAATATATATAAAATCTGACCTTAAATTTAAAATTAAGATAAGATATAATCAAATTTAAAAATAAGATAGATTTTTAAGCAAGAAGATAGATACTAATTCTATTCAAATTCAAATTACACTAATATCTTGAATTAAATTTAAAAAATATTAAATTAATTCAAAATGATAATTAGAATTGAATTAGGAATAGTAATAGTACAAATACAAAAGTATACAAAAAATCGGAAGTTAATTCCATGAAAAAGCATGAAAAATCGAAGAAAAACGAAAAAATAGTGAACTGTACGGACAGTTTTCGCGATCGCAGGAAAATTTCAGCACAGCTCCGATTTTTTCGAATCTTCAAAAAATCATAACTAATTCAAATAAAATCGAAATTGAGTTCTGTAAAAGGCTAACTTGCTTAATTTTTTTCCATAATATTCAATAAAAATAATTCCAGAAACAGAATCGCAATTATTTTTCACGAAAATTTACAAACATCAATCAATCATCAAATAACACTCAATACAACATGATACCATCCAAAAACATACAAAGAATCGTTTTAAAGTCCAAATTTCTTGCAAGTAAATCAATTACCATGGCTCTGAGGCCAGTTGTTGGAAATTTATTTTACCAGGATCTTAGATATACTCACAAGTATGTTTATTAACATCCTAAATAAGAACTTTCTAAAACGATAAATTAAACACATATAAAGTTTAAGAAACCTTACATTGGGTGTAGCGGAATAATATGACTCCTTCCGTTCAGATATCTAGCCCTTGATTCCTTTCTGTAGCAAAGCATTATCAATATCTGAACCTGGATCTCTTTCTCTGAATCTTTGATGCTGAAACTCCTTTGCTGATGATCTTTCTTCACGATCTTCCTCACTATGATTGAGGTATTGCTTGATGTGTGTGGGCACTACTCTAATCACTAAGATTTTCGAAATTGAAGAGGGAAGTAGAAAGAGAAGGGTCAGCCAAAGATAGGGAGAGAGAAGGCTCAGGTTTTCTGAATCAGAAGAAGTCAGAAGAAAAGTATATCTTTCCTGAAGCCTTCACTATCTATTTATAGCATTCCACTAGGGTTAGATTTGAATTATATGGCATTAAAATAATGAAAAAATCAACTTAAAATACCTACAAAGGTGGCCGACCATGCACTTAGTGGACTGGGGCTTGCTTTTTGTAATTTTGCAATTTTAACACCTTTTGTATCTGATTTTCTCAAAAATGCCAATTTCCTAATTCAACCATTTAAATGCCAATTCTAACTATTTAATAACTATAAATAATTATTAAATAATATTGTCATTTATCATATTTATTAATTGAACCATACAAAGTATCATAATTAACAAATATGCCCCTATAAACTCTTTCTTTACAATTTCGCCCTTACTTAGTGAAAAATTCACAAATAGACACAGTCTAATTTGAGAATTATAATTGATTAATCAAAACCAATTACATGAGTCTTACAAGCAATATTATCTCAGCTAGTGGGGGGACCATGGGTCTATATAACCGAGCTTCCAATAAGTAGATCAAGAATTTAGCACTAAAATTCACTAACTTATTAATTCTTCGTTGAATCCACGCATAGAACTTAGAATTGCACTCTCAGTATATAGAATGCTCTATATGTTCCACCATATAGACACATCATTAGTTATCCATTGTTATAATCCTAATTTGATCAATGATCCTCTATATGAATGATCTACACAGTAAAGGGATTAAATTACCGTAACACCCTACTATGTATTTTATCCTTAAAACACTTGACCCCGTATAAATGATATTTCAGCTTATGTGAAATGAGATCTCTACCATTTATTTTCGTTTGGTCAAGCTCGAAGGAGATCATCCTTTGCTTACTATTCGCCAGATAGACGCTATAGATTCCATGTTTATGCTAGCGCTCCCACTCAATTGCACTACCGTGTTCCCAAAATGTACGTATCACCCTGACCTAAAAGTAGGCTTAACTAACAAATCAAAGAATACGAATAGCCTTTCAAGATTGAGCCTAATCATAACAGGATTAAGATCATTTGATCTAGGATCAACTTGGCGAGATTGACTTGAATAGATTCTACGGTAAGTTTAATTAAATCTAAGTCAAAGTTCAATATCGGTCCCTTCCGATGCATACTCCATGCATCCAACCTGAGCTTTACTTTAACCAATGTTCTGGAAAGAACATAGTATTTCTCCAAATACAAGTAAACTCTTGCTGTAGACTATCATATCAGTAAAACCCTGTGTCTGATAAATCTAGGAAACTTTATTCACATAGTCATGTTTACTTTCCAATGTGTTGACGGCACAATAAACAAGATCAAGTATGTGAAAAGGGTTTCAGATGAATTTATACATTATGTACATATAATCATGAAATAAATCATGTGAACCATGCAACATTAAATGTTATTTCTGATCTATATTAATAAGTAAATCTGATTATATTGAAATGAGTTTTATTTAGGGCATAAAACCCAACAGTTTCAGCACTAAAGAAGGAGAGAAAGAGATTCAGGTTCAGATCTTGATAATACTCTGCGACAGAAAGGATAAAAGGGTTAGAGATCTGAACGGAAGGAGACATTTAATTTCGGTTCACCCAATGTAAGGTTTCTAATACTTTATATGTGTTTATTTCATAATCGTTTTAGAAGTTCATATTTAGGGTGTTAATCAACATACTTGTGAGTAGATCTAAGATCTTGGTAAAATAATTTCCAACAACTGGTATCAGAGCCAGGTTAATTGATTTGTTTGCAAGAAATTTGGACTTAAAACGATTTGTTTGACGTTTTGGATGGTATCATGTTGTTTTGAGTGCTGTTTGATGATTGATTGATGTTTGTGAATTTTCGAGAAAAATAATTGAATATCTGTTTCTGAAATTATTTTTATTGGATAGTATAGAAACAATTAAGCAATTTACTTTTTTACAGAACTCAATTTCGATTTAATTTGAATTAGTTATGATTTTTTGAAGTTTTGAAAAATATCAGGGGTCGTGCATTAACCCACGCGCGCGGACGAGGGGCAACCTTCGAACAACACGCGCTCAGACACGGTTTCCTGTCTGAAACCGAGGCTTCCGCGTGCGGAGAGGCTGCTAGCAGCCTCCTGCACCGAGGTTTCTCGATCATGCATGCTGATACGCGCGCGCGGACAGTATGCAATGCATACTGTCCGTACAGCTCGCAATTTTTTTGTTTTTCTTCAATTTTTCATGCTATTTCATGGATTTAACTTTCGATTTTTTGTGTAGTTTTGTATTTAGACATTTACTATTCCTAATTCAATTCTAAATATCATAATTAAATTAATTAATTTTTTTAAAATTAATTCATGATATTAGTGTAATTTGAATTTGAAAATAGTAAATATCTATCTTTTTTGCTTAAGTATCTATCTTATTTTTAAATTTGATTATATCTTATCTTATTTTTAAATTTAAGGTCAGATTTTAAATTTTAAATTAAATATTTTTTTTAAATAATTTGACCTTATTTAAATTTAAAATAAGATAACTATAATCATGTAATTTTAAATAGAAGTAAGATATTTTGCTAACTTTTAAATTTTGTTATTTTATTTACTTAAATTAAATCATAAAATCTGAAAAAGATATTTGTTTATCTTTTTTTTTGTTTTATTTTTATTGAATATTTAATTTATAAAATAACATTAAATTTTTAAAAGTAGTTAGCAAATTTTGAAATGATATTTAGGTTAGTTGAAACCTAATTTTTCAAAATTGCAGGTTTAATTTTAAATATTATTTTATTAATTTCAAAAATATATATATTTTATTATATTTTTTTTTCTATTTTTCGAAAATAAATATTTTTTTTAATTATTTTTCGAAATTTAATTATTTAAAATTAAATAAATCCTACATCCAACTATCCAGCTAACCTTGTTGCAGGAGTATGTGTTTAGCTTGTTTGTAAGTTTTATAAAACCTATTATTGCTTGATTGCAAATAGCCATGGTTAACTTGTTGACAGATCCAATGATTTGATTTTAACTCATGGTTCCGCTGGTCAAGTAAATAATTCGTAACAGGTAATTTTTACAATCTTCTTTCATCTGTGTATGACCTAGCAACATGATAGGATCCATGCAAATTGTGTGCCTGTGTGAGCCTATATGTTTAATTTTGTTATAGATGCATATAGGTTGTTGTTGCTAAATAAAATATCATAGTTTTTGATAGATTTTATTTAGGCCCATTTAGTTTTGGGCCTATTCAATTAATAACAGTTGTTCATTTTAAGGTTAAATTCCTCTCTTTTGGGCCTTGTGTGAGAGTTGTGAGCCATAGTAGTGGGTACGACATACTGATCCCAGCACCCCCTCACATGAACTACCCCAATTGTGAAGGCCCATTTGCCTGATTTGAATAACTGTACTAGGTTAATTAAATTAGTTTAACCTAATAAAATTGATTAGCAACATAATTAATTTCATTTATTTTGAAATTAATTTAAGAAAACCATAGTTTAAAGAATTTTATTCTAAGCTAAACTATATGTATTTTCTTGTATTTAATTAAATATAGAATTATAACCAACTAGATTCTTTCTGAAGCTTAATTTGAATTTTTCATTAAATATTCCTATTTAAGTTAAAAAAATTAGTTATCACTAACTAATCAACTTAAATCTGAATATCTTTTGAATTTCAAATTCAAAATTAAGTTGAGGAATTTTAGGAATTGGTTATTAAGATTCTTTAGATATTTTTTAAGTTGATATTTTTTCAAATATTAACTTAAAATGGAGTATTTTCAAATTAAGTGGTTACAACTTAATATTAAAATTTTATTAAATCTAATTTGAAAGATATTTAAGTTTTTTTTTTAGATTCTTCTAAAACAACTTAAACAAGATATTTTCAAATTTGTTCCATTTTATTCGAATTTATTTTTCGAATTTAAATAATAATTGAAATGTAATTAAAGTTGATTTTTTTATTTAAACCAACTTTAATTTGTAATTTTTCATTATTATAATACGGAATAAATGATTAAATAAAATACATATTTTAAAATAATGAGCTTTAATCAAGAGACATTCGATCTCCGTTGTTGGTTTTACATAGCGTTTGTTTTAGTGGGTAATCCTCCCTAATGGAGGAACGTTCATTAGCAAGTTCGCACCGTTTAATCTCGAAAGATAAGTAGCTTTGTAAGTGTTTTATATGGTATGGATCACCTTAATGGTGGCGACCATATTTGACTTGCAAAATATGAAACAATGGTGGAAGCTCATAAGATAGAATTGCCTTGACTCTCGCCTAAACGGGACAACGCTGAATTCCAATCTTGATCGAATAAAAGGTTGCTAGAATGATTATCATTTTAGATGAGTTGACAACTCTATTCAATGGATGATGCTTTGACTCTTGCCTAAACGGGACACTGTATCAGTATGTTGAAAACCTTGGAAAATAAACTATGTTAGATTTAGTATTTTTATAACATATTTGATTATTTGTTATTTTCTGAACATGTGTATGAATTTATGAACCAAAACCTTACTTCTGTTTTATTGATGTGTTGTAGTGCCAATATGAATAACCCTCACCCCGATCCTCTCCTAGTTAATATCTTAGCAAAAGAACTCTATAGTGTGAAAATGCATCCTGGTAGTTGCATAAACTCGCACCTGTTGATGATGAATCTGAAGTTCCAAAAGGCAAATCTACTAGGGATTGATTTATCAAGAGAACAATGGGTCCAATTCATTCTTAATAGTCTTCCTCCGGAGTATAATGAATTTGTTGTTTCTTACATGATCAACAATTTCAACTCCTCCGACATGGACAAGCTCGAAGTAGAATTATGTGCCCATGAACGGAATCTGATTGCAATGGGACCTCCTGGGTTTGCAAATCTTATGAGGAAAAGGATTAAGCATGAAGGCTCTAGCAAAGCTGCTTCTTCAAGTACAATTATCAGACATAATCTTCTATGTTTGAATTGCAATGAAAAGGGACATCAAGAAGAACGATGTCCCCGGCTTCTAAACAATTCAAACGAAGGTAATGCTTTTGTCTTTGAATCATGTGTTTTAGAGAACGACAAATCCGCTTGGATTGTTGATTCTGGGTCTACTAACCATGTATGTTCTTCACTGCAGCTGCTTGAAACTTGGGAAAATCTGCTTCCAGAAGAGTTAAAGCTTAAAGTTGGTAATGGCGAGTTAGTGTCGGTCAAAGCTAGAGGAAAAGCCCGCATCAAGTTTCAACAAAGATTTTTAATTTTAGAAAATGTTTTATTTATTCCAAACTTTAGTAGAAACTTGATTAGTGTCTCATGTTTGCAAACACAATCTTATATATTGAATTTTTCGAGTTCTAATTGTTCAATTTCTCGTAATGGATTTCAAATATGTGTTGCTACCATGGAACAAGGGCTTTATGTTTTAAGACCAAATACACAAATCTCACTAAACAGTGAACTTTTCAATGTAGCTAAACCTAGAAACCTCAAAAGAAAAGAGATTGATAATGATGATCAAACTTATCTATGGCATTTACGTTTAGGTCATATAGGCTTTGATAGACTCAATAGGCTAACCAAAGACGGTCCATTGAAAAATGTCGTCCTAGGTGAATTGCCAGTATGCGAGTCCTGCCTGGAAGGAAAAATGACTAAACGTTCTTTCTCTGCAAAGGGAAAGTGTGCCAAACAACCCCTAGGGTTAGTGCATTCCGATGTCTGCGGACCTTTGAATGTAAAAGCTCGAGGTGGTTATGAGTATTTTGTCACTTTCATTGACGATTACTCTAGATATAGTTTTCAATACCTAATGCAAAAGAAATCTGAAACGTTTGAAAAGTTTCAAGAATTTCATGCTTTGGATCAAAACAAATTAGGTAAAACATTAAAGATCTTGCGAACTGATAGGGGTGGAGAATATATGGATATGCAGTTCAAAGATCGTTTAATTGAACTTGGAATTGAATCCCAATACACTGCCCCAGGCACTCCACAACAAAATGGAGTTGCAGAAAGAAGAAATCGCACTCTTTTGGAAATGGTTAGGTCTATGCTGAGTTATTCAACTCTGTCTACGTCCTTCTGGGGATATGCTATACAGATGGCTAATGACATTTTAAATGTTGTTCCATCTAAAGCAGTCCCTAAGACACCCGTCGAACTTTGGAATGGTCGTACACCTAGTTTACGCCACTACAGAATTTGGGGGTGCCCTGCTCATGTCTTGAGAAAGAAAGAAGGCAAACTTGAATCACGAACTGAAGTGTGCATGTTTGTCGGAAATTCTAAAGAGACTAGGGGTGGACTATTTTATAGTCACAAGGATAACAAAGTGTTTGTTTCTACAAATGCTACTTTTCTTGAAGAGAACTATATTAAAGACAACAAACCGAAAAGTAAAGTTGTTTTAGAGGAAATGCTTTCAGATATAACTCCTTCCAATGTTTCGTCCTCTTCCACTCAAGAAGAGGACAATCCCACTCCCTCAGTCGAACCTACTGAGAAAACTACTACCAAAGTTCCTGTTCAGAAGATCACCGCTCCTCGTCGTAGTGGGAGGGTTTCAACAAAACCAGCTCGTTATGGCATGAATGGTGAAATCAATATGGTCATTGGTGACGGTAGTGAAGACGACCCATTAACCTATAAACAGGCAATGGCTAGTCTGCAACGGAAACGATGGTCAGCCGGCATGGATTCAGAAATGGATTTCATGAAAAAGAACAAAGTCTGGGAATATGTAGACGCACTTGATGACTATCATCCAATAGGATGCAAGTGGGTTTACAAGAAGAAAAGAGGCGCTGGAGGCGAAGTCAAAACTTTTAAAGCTAGACTTGTAGCCAAGGGTTATACCCAAAGAGAAGGCCTGGACTATGAGGAAACTTTTAGTCCTGTTGCCATGCTCAAATCCATCCAAATTCTTCTCTCCATAGCTGCTGCTTTCGATTATGAAATCTGGCAAATGGATGTCAAGACTGCCTTCCTTAATGGGGTACTTGAAGAAACAATCTATATGGAGCAACCAGAAGGCTATGTTCTTCCAAGGCAGGAAAAGAAAGTTTGCAAACTAAATAGGTCTATCTATGGACTTAAGCAAGCTTCTCACTTATGGAATAAAAGGTTTGATGAAATCATCAAGACCTACGACTTTCTTCCAAGTGAAGATGAACCTTGTGTTTACCAACTCAAGGAAGACCAAGTAGTAGTATTCCTGGTCCTTTATGTTGATGACATTTTTATTATTGGAAACAATATCAAGAAAATGACTCACATCAAGGAATGGCTTAACACTCAATTCGATATGAAAGATTTGGGTGAAGCATCCTATGTTCTTGGTATTCAGATTATCAGAAACCGGAAGAATAGATCTCTTGCTCTCTCTCAAACAACCTACATTGACAAAGTTTTAGAGAGATTCTCCCTGAACAACACCAATGGGGCAAATATGCCTTCTAGATATGGTATTCGTCTATCTAAGGAACAGTCTCATACTGATCCTCAAGAGATAGAGGACATGGCGAAAGTTCCCTATGCTTCTGCAGTTGGAAGTCTAATGTATGCAATGCTATGCACTAGACCTGACATCTGCTATGCAGTGGGAATCGTGAGCAGGTATCAGTCTAATCCAGGACAGGAACATTGGAATGCAGTTAAGTATATTCTGAAATACTTAAAGAGTACAAGGAATCTTGTGTTAATCTACAAGGGTGGTGCTTTAAATCCCATAGGCTATACTGATTCAGATTACCAAGCATGTCTTGAAGACAGGAAATCTACATCTGGGATGATGTTTACTCTTGGGGTGGAGCAGTGGTTTGGAGAAGTGCAAAACAAACTGCGATATTGGACTCGACGATGGAAGCTGAATACATAACTGCAGCAGAAGCTGGTAAAGAGCTTGTCAGGCTAAGAAAATTCTTCACCAGTATCGGTGTCGTGCCTGGAATGGAAAAGCCTCTGGTCCTACTTTGTGATAATAATGGAGCAATATCCAACAGTAAGGAACCTCGAAGCCACAAGAGAAGCAAACACATAGAAAGGAAGTATCACATCATCAGAGAATATGTGGCAAGAGGGGATGTACTAGTAGAGAAAGTGGACACAGAAGACAACTTAGCTGATCCATTCACCAAAGTCTTGGCCGTGACTGCATTTGAAAAGCACCGTAAGAATTTAGGATTAATTGATATGTACTGATTAGTTTTATATTAGTGCAAGTGGGAGTTTGTTGGGTTTTATGCCCTAAATAAAACTCCATTTCAATGTAATCCATTTTATTCAACATCAATAAAGAAACAGAAGTATTTTTCATTCATTAGTGTATGTTTTGGTTCACCTTATCAATTGCTTGTCTATTTGATTTATAAATTCATCTGAAACCCTTTTCACATACTTGATCCTGTTTATAGTGTTGTCAACATATTGGAAAGTAAACATGACTATGTGAATAAAGATTGCTAGATTTATCAGACATAGGGTTTTACTAATATGATAATCTACAACAGAGTTTACTTGCATTTGGAGAAATGCTATGTTCTTTCCAGAGCATTGGTTAAAGTAAAGCTCAGGTTGGGTGCATGGAGTATGCATCGGAAGGGACCGATATTGAACTTTGACTTAGTTTTATTAAACTTACCGTAATATCTATTCAAGTCAATATCGCCTAGTTGATCCTAGATCAAATTATCTTAATCCTGTTATGATTAGGCTCAATCTCAAGAGGTTATTCGTGTTCTTTGATTTGTTAGTTAAGCGTACTTTTGGGTCAGGGTGATACGTACATTTTGGGAACACAGTAGTGCAATTGAGTGGGAGCGCTAACATAAACATGGAATCTATAGCTTCTATCTGGCGAATAGTAAGTAAAGGATGATCTCCTTCAAGATTGACCAAACGAAAATAAATGGTGGAGTACTCATTTCACATAAGCTGAAATATCATTTATACGAGGTTAAGTTTTTTAAGGATAAAATACATTGTAGGGTGTAACGGTAATCTAATCCCTTTACAGTGTAGATCATTCATATAGAGGATCGTTGATCAAATTAGGATTATAACAATGGATAACTAATGATGTGTCTATATGGTGAAACATATAGAGCATTCTATATACTGAGAGTGCAATTCTAAGTTCTATGCGTGGATTCAACGAAGAATTAATAAGTCAATGAATTTAGATTATAAATTCTTGATCTGCTTATTGGAAGCTCGCTTATATAGACCCATGGTCCCCCCACTAGTTGAGATAATATTGCTTGTAAGACTCATCTAATTGGTTTTGATTAATCAATTATAATTCTCAAATTAGACTATGTCTATTTGTGAATTTTTCACTAAGTAATGGCAAAATTGTAAAGAAAGAGTTTTTAGGGCATATTTGTTAATTATGATACTTTGTATGGTTCAATTAATAAATATGATAAATGACAATATTATTTAATAATTATTTATAGTTATTAACTAGTTAGAATTGGCATATAAATGGTTAAATTTGAAAATTGGTATTTTTGAGAAAATGAGATGCAGAAATGATAAAACTGCAAAATTGCAAAAAGTGAGGCCCAAATCCAAATAGCCATGGCCGACCACTTTTATAGGGTTTATCATCTGATATTTTCATTATTTTAATGCCAAATAATTCAAACCTAACCCTTGTGGAATGTTATAAATAGATAGTGAAAGCTTCAGGAAAATTACAATTTCATTCAGAGAAAAACCTGAGCCTTCTCTTTCTAAAACCCTAGCCGCCACTTTAAACTCTCTTCTTCCCTCTTGAATTTCGAACCACTTAGTGATTAAAGTAGTGCCCACACACAGCAAGTGATACCTCAATCATAGTGAGGAAGATCGTGAAGATAGACATTCAACAAGAAGGAGTTTCAGCACTAAAGAAGGAGAGAAAGAAATCCAGGTTTAGATCTTGATTATACTCTGTGACAGAAAGGATACAAGGGTTAGAGATCTGAACGGAAGGAGACATTTAATTCCACTGCACCCAATGTAAGGTTTCTAATACTTTATATGTGTTTATTTCATAATCGTATTAGAAGTTCATATTTAGGGTGTTAATCAACATACTTGTGAGTAGATCTAAGATCCTGGTAAAATAATTTCTAACAGATACAACAACAAGAATAGCAAGATACGACTCTAACTCCCACGATGACAACTGAATTAACAAACTATTACGATTTAATGGATAATCTGTTTACAGAATGAAACCGACTATTTATACCCAACAAAACAGTCCACCTGGCACTAACTAACACCTAACGATAACAGACTTAACAGTTCGCTAGTGCAGATATAACAGACTGAAACTCCACACATGACTAGACATTGTACTTAACTAATCTGTCACAAAATAACAACACTTACACAGTCATTCACAATTACAGTGATGTCAACACAGTGGAATGTGATTGTGATTATATGCTTCAAAAGACAAAGTCCCTGATTCATCAGTGCACTGGATTTACACTGATGTGATAATTAGCGATAAAGTGCACTTACACTTTGCATAAGTGTTATGTTCTTTCCAGAACATTGAAAAAGTATGCTAGTTTCGGATGTATGGAGTATACATTGGACTGGGACCGATATTGATCTTGGTAAAGATATTATATTCTTACCATTGTATCATTCTAAGTCAATATCACTGGTTGATCTTCGATTTTGGTTCAATCTTAGGAGTGCTATTCATGTTCTTTGATTTGTTAGTTAAGCCTACTTTCTAGTCAGGGTGATACGTACATTTTGGGAACATGGTAGTGTGATTGAGTGGGAGCGCTAAACATAGATATGTATTCTATAGCTTCTATCAAGACATAGGAGTGCAACGATGATTTCCTTCGAGCTTGGCTTAATAGAGGTAAATGGAAGAGCTCTTGTTTCAGTGATTATATATTAGTTCACTGAAACATCATTTATAAGAAGCTAAGTATTTTAAGGATAAAATACATTGAGGAGTGAAACGGTAAATTTATCCCTACTTGGTGTAAATCATCTATAGAGGATCTTTGATTATTGAGATTAGAATGATGCTTAAATGTTTATAGCGTATCTATATCGTGGAACATATAGAGCGTTCTGTATGACTGAAAGTGCAATTCGAAGTTCTATGGTGGATGCAATAAGGAATTAATAAGTTAGGAAATTTGCTTGGTAAATTCTAGTTCTACTTATTGGAATCTCGGTTGTATAGGCCCACGGTCCCCATACTAGTTGAGACCATACTGCTTGTAAGACTCAGATAATTGATTTTAATTAATCAATTATAATTCTAAAATTAGACTATGTGTAGTTTATGAATTTTCACTAAGCAAGGGCTTAATTGTGAAGAAAAGAGGTTTTAGGTCTTATTTATTAATCAAGAGACTTTATTAAGTCTAATTAATAAATATATTACTCGAAATTTTATTTGATAATTAATTTTAATTATTAAATAAATAGTTTTGGCATTTTAATGGTTAGAATTAGAAAAATGGCATTTTTGAGAAAATAAGGAAAAATTTTATCAAAAGTGGGGCCCATTACTATGGCCGGCCACTTGGATGGTAATTTCTACTTAATTTTTGTATTATTTTAATGCCTAATAAATCCTAACCTAAACCTAGGTGGTTGCCTATAAATAGATAGTGATGGCTCACACTTAAAAGATGATGAAATTTCTTTCCTTTAGGAAAAAAATTGAGCCATCTATTCTATACCTATATTCGAACCAGGCCCTCTCTTTTCTTCTTCATATTTTCATACCTTGAGCGATAGAGTGAGTGCTCAAACACATCAAGTTGTATCTCAATCATAGTGTGTAAGGCTGTGAAGAATCCAGAATCAAGAGAAGGACATTCGGGCCCAAATCTTGGTGATACTCTACTAGAGACAAGATACAAGGGTTATAGATCTAAGTGAAAGGAGCCATTAATATTCCGATGCACCCACTGTAAGGTTTTCTGAAACTTTATATGTGTTTATTTACATTGTTTTAGAAATTCATATTTAGGATGTTAAATAACATACATGGTAGTAAATCTAGATCTTGGTAAAACATATTCCAACAACTGGCATCAGAGCCATGGTAATGATTTACTTTCATGAAATATGAATTAAAACGATGTTTTGTGTTGATTTGGATGGTTTCATGATGGTTTATGTGCTTATATGATGATTGTTTGGAAATCGTTGTATATGTTGTAAAAATATTTTTTATTTTGATCTCAAAATATTTTTATTGGAAAGTAGACGAAAAATTAATGAATTTAGGCTTTTACAGAACCTAATTTGGATTTTTTATGAATTAGTTATGATTTTTTGAATTTGGATGAAAATATCTTGTTTTGGATGCACGTGTGCGCGAGCGGGGTTGAGTTTTCACTCGGACAGCACGCGCCTTCAGACACGGGCTGACCGAGGATTCTCGGACATGGCCCTGTCTGAAGGCCTGCTCATGCCAAGCTCCCTCAGCCAACACAGGCTGCACGCAGCCCTTTTTCTCGGCCATTCCCTTGCATCCGCGGGCGCAGGGGTATGAATTGCATACCCCTGTGCATCAAACTTGTTTTCTTCATATCTTTTAATTCAAAAATCGTTTTTCATGGAAACAAAAGTCAAATTTTGGTAGAATTTTGTGTAGAATCTGAATGTTCAATTAAAAATCTAATAGTCAGAATAAAATTAATTTTTAATTAATTAAAATTAGTTTAAGATATTCGTAGGCTTTAAACTTTGAAAATTTGATTTCTCACAAAAATAGCCTTATGGTTAATTTTAAAATTTTAGATTATTTTATTTATTTTATTATAAGATCAGATATTATATTTTTTTTATTAAATATGAATGATCTTATTTTGGTATTAAAATATTATTTTTTAAAATAATCTTGTTTAAATTTTAAAATTTGCTAACCATATTATATATATATTTTTTAAAAAAAAATTTGTTATTTTTGTAATATATTTTATTAATTAAAATTATAAGATTAGGAGTATGTTAGTTTTAACATTTTATCTTATTAGACATTTTTTTATTAAAATTAATTTTGGCAAAAATAACATGAAATTTAAAAAATTGGTTAGTTTAGGTTTGAATAGAAATTTTAGGTTTTCTAACCATAAAATTTTCAAACATATTTTATTTTATTATTTTTTAATAAAATTGAAAAATATTCTAACCATAAAATATCTTCTTTTTTTTTTTCAAATTGTTTATTTTATGATATTTAATTTATTAAAATTATAAGACTAAGAATATAATATTACGAATATCTATTTTTTTTAAAAAAAAATCAAGATATTATATTATAGTATCTTATTAGAAATTTGAATAATTTAAATTTTGAATAAACTTGAAACTTAAAAAATTGGTTAGATATTTTTAAATTTAAGTTAGAATTTAAGAAATTTAGGCTTTTTTTTGAATTTTTTCAAATATTCTCTAACAACCTAAATTTAAATTCTAGTTAAGATACATATTTTAAATTTTAAATTTTAAAATAGAGAAATTTTAGCCTACTTTCCAGATTATCTGTTACTTGTTTGGTTTGTATTGTTTGATTATTTAATTATATATTCAAAAAAAAAAATTTTACAAACCTATTATTTATTTGATCTAAATTGCTATGATTAACTTGTTGACAGATGCAATGATCTGATTTTAATCATAGTTCAATTGTCAATAGATCTTATAAATAATTTGTAACAGGTAAATTTTGCAATTTCTTTCATCTGTGTAAACTTAGTAACATGATAAGTTAGGGGGCCTTTGTAGTGGCTACGACATATTGAACTCAGCCCTCCCTCACATGAACCACCCCAATTGTGAAGGCTCATTTGCCTTATTTAAATAATTGTATTAGGTTAATTATATTAGTCTAACCTAATTAAAATTGAATTAGTAACATAATTAACTTTAAAAATATATGAAATTTATTTTTCATTGAATATTTTAAAGTTAATTTTAGAAAAAGACTTAGTTAATTGAAATATATTCTAGATAGTAATTTCTAGTGACTACTTAGATTTTCTAATATTTAATTAGGAAAATATTTTAAGTTGAAAATTAATTATTTATTAATTAATTTTGGATCAACTTAATTAAAAATATTTTTCCTACTATTAAATTAGAATTAATAATTAAGTTTATTTTATGCTTGATTATTTAATTCTTATATTTAATACATTTAATTAAATTGAAAATTAAATATTTAAGTTGATTTCATTCTTGATACTTAAATATTATTATTTTCAAAATATTTAATTAAATAGAAAATTATTTTTTTTAAGTTGGAAATTTTAATTTCAGAACAACTTAAATTTGAATAATTTTCAAAATATATTTTATCTTTATTTTATTAATTATTTTTTTTTTTTCAAAAATTGCATTTATTTTATTTAAATGCAGAAAAATTTGAAATTTTTATGAAAAATAGATTAAAGTTGAAAATTAATCTGATTTGTTATCAATGAAAGATTAGAAGTCATTTATGTTTACATGTAGTTTTCATGTTTATGGTTTAATATATGCAAAATCTGGTAAGTCCTGAACATATAGTCATTCACAATTACAGTGATGTCAACACAGTGGAATGTGATTGTGATTATATGCTTCAAAAGACAAAGTCCCTGATTCATCAGTGCACTGGATTTATACTGATGTGATAATCAGCGATGAAGTGTACTTACACTTTGCATAAGTGTTATGTTCTTTTCAGAACATTAACAAAGTATGCTAGTTTCGGATGTATGGAGTATACATTGGACTGGGACCGATATTGATCTTAGTAAAGATATTATAATCTTACCGTTGTATCTTTCTAAGTCAATATCACTAGTTGATCTTATATCAAAAGATCTTAATCCTGACATGCTTAGGTTCAATCTCAAGAGTGTTATTCATGTTCTTTGATTTGTTAGTTAAGCCTACTTTCTGGTCAGGGAAATACGTACATTTTGGGAACATAGTAGTGTGATTGAGTGGGAGCGCTAAACATAGATATGGAATCTATACCTTCTATCAGGACATAGAGTGAAACGATGATTTCCTTCGAGCTTGGCTTAATAGAGGTAAGTGGAAGAGCTCTTGTTTCAGTGATTATATATTAGTTCAATGAAACATCATTTATAGGAAGCTAAGTGTTTTAAGGATAAAATACATTGAGGAGTGAAACGGTAAATTTATCCCTACTCGGTGTAAATCATCTATAGAGGATCTTTGATTATTGAGATTAGAACGATGGTTAAATGTTTATAGCATATCTATATCGTGAAACATATAGAGCGTTCTGTATGACTGAGAGTGCAATTCTAAGTTCTATGGTGGATGCAATAAGGAATTAATAAGTTAGGAAATTTGCTCGGTAAATTCTAGTTCTGCTTATTGGAAGCTCGGTTGTATAGGCCCATGGTCCCCATACTAGTTGAGACCATACTGCTTGTAAGACTCTGATAATTGATATTAATTAATCAATTATAATTCTAAAATTAGACTATGTCTAGTTTATGAATTTTCACTAAGCATGGGCTTAATTGTGCAGAAAAGAGGTTCTAGGTCTTATTTATTAATCAAGAGACTTTATTAAGTCTAATTAATAACTATATTAAATGAAAATTTTATTTGATAATTAATTTTAATTATTAAATAAATAGTTTTGGCATTTAAATGGTTAGAATTGGAAAAATGGCATTTTTGAGAAAATAAGAAATTTTTTTGTCAAAAGTGGAAAAATTCCAAAGTGGGGCCCATTACTATGGCCGACCACTTGGGTGGTAATTTCCACTTAATTTTTTTATTATTTTAATGCCTAATAAATCCTAACCTAAACCTACGTAGTTGCCTATAAATAGATAGTAATGGCTCACACTTAAAAGATGATGAAATTTCTTGCCTTTAGAAAAAAAATTGAGCCATCTATTCTATACCTATATTCGAACCAGCCCCTCTCTTTTTGTCTTCATATTTTCATACCTTGAGTGATAGAGTGAGTGCCCACACACATCAAGTGGTATCTCAATCATAGTGTGTAAGGCTGTGAAGAATCCAGAATCAAGATAAGGACATTCGGGCTCAGATTATGGTGATACTCTGCTACAGACATGATACAAGGGTTAGAAATCTTAGTGGAAGGAGCCATTAATATTCCGCTACACCCACTGTAAGGTTTTCTAAAACTTTATATGTGTTTATTTGTATTGTTTTAGAAATTCATATTTAGGATGTTAAATAACATACATGGTAGTAAATCTAGATCCTGGTAAAACATATTCCATCACTTCTTCTCTTGGATGGTTTAGATAAATTTATAAATCAGAAAATGATCATGAAATAAACATGTGAACCAAGAAATATATTAAACAAGTAATAAAATAATTGTGTTTCTTTATTGATAAATGAATTTTTAAGAGTACATTGAAATAAAATTTTAGTTAGGGTACAAAACCCAACAATTTCTTGTTCCAAAATTACCAAGCATGAACATCATTGGAAATAGGGGTGTACATAAATTTTTGTAAACCGTCCAACCCGAACAACCTGTCCAAACCAAACCGAGATAACCCGACGAAAATGCAAACCGAAAAATCCGACGAAAATATAACATGTCCAGTCTTTATATTGGGCGGGTTGAAAATAATATCAACCCGAACTAACTCGACCAACCCGATTAAGAAAGTTTTATATATATATGTTTAATTATATATAGTATATATATTATATAATTTATATACATATTTATAAAAAATAGAAAGTTCAAACTACTATATTTTTTTTATGGTGGATGATTTGAACTTTAAATTCAATCTTTATATTTATCTCATTATCACAATAACTAAAATATAACAATTGAATGTAAAAATATATAAATAAACATTAGTGCTCGGTTTGGACGGGTTAACCCGACTAAACTGACCAATTCATTAAATAAAATGTAACATAAACTGACCAAATCGACCGACGTACACCTCTAATTGGAAACAAATGGATTTTCAAGGAAAAAAAGAAACTTAGATGGCACTTTTCAGAGACTCAAGGCACGATTGGTTGCCAAGGGCTTTAATCAAAGACCTAGAATCAATTTTGGAGAGACCTATAGTCCAGTTATAAAAGCTTCCACAATGGGAATCATTCTTTCAATTGTTGTTTCAAAGAATTGGAAAATCAGATAGTTGGATATCAATAATGCATTCTTAAATGGCAACTTACAAGAAGATGTTTACATGCTACAACCTCAGAGTTTTGAAGACCAAAATCAACCTGAAGTAGTGTGCAAACTAACTAAGTCTCTCTACTATTTAAAGTAGACTCCAAGGGCCTGGTATGAGAGGCTAAGAGCAACCTTACTAAGCTAAAAATTTACAAAATCAAAGGCAGATTCCTCTTTGTTCTTCTACAAAGTACTTGGGAATCTTATTATGGTTCTAATATATGTTGATGACATAATTAAGAGGGAACAATGTCGCTAAACTAAATCACTTCATTGATAAGCTGAATGACATGTTTGCTCTAAAGAATTTAGGACCACTCCACTTTTTCCTTAGAATTGAGGTGCATAGAGATGAAACAGGTCTTTATTTGAATCAAGGAAAATATGTTAAAGAGCTACTTGTTAAAATAGGAATGATGCATCTCAAACCTTGCACCACTCCTATGACAGTAAGTAAAACTCTGTCAAAATCAAATAATGAACTTCTAGCAAACCCCATAGAATATCAAAGCATCATAGATGGCCTGCAATGCTTGACACATACTAGACAAGATTTATCTTTTGTTGTTAGTAAGTTAAGTCAATTTCTACAGTCTCCTACCACAACACATTGTAGTGCAGCAAAAAGGGTGCTTTGATATTTAAAGGGAACAGTCTAACATGGTCTTCACATCAAACCTTCAGACAGACAGGGTACTCGGATGCATATTGGACATGTTGTCCTGATGATAGAAAAATATTATTAGACATTGTGTTTACTTTGGAGATACATTGGTGTCCTAATCATCCAAAAAACAGGCAAGTGTATCTCAATCCAATACAGAATTGGAGTACAGGGCCCTTGCACAAGTAGCTACTGAAATTCCTTGGATACAATCTCTATTGAAAGAGTTTCATTTCCCTTTACCATGTACACATGTCACATGGTGTGACAATATACGAGGTAGTGCTTTAGCTGCTAGTCTTATTTATCATGCTTTCATAAAGTACATTGAATTATATGTTCATTTTGTAAGAGAAAAAGTGATTAACAAAACACTTAAAGTTAGATATGTTCCCTCAAGTGATCAAACAGCTGATTGCTTAACAAAAAGCTTGAGACAAGACAGATTTCATTTCTTGGTGGAAACACTTTGAGTTGTTGAAACACCCTTAAGTTTGAGATGGGTTGTGAAAAAATAAAAATATCTTATTGGTTCTAGAAGCTATGAGCTGTCATAACCGAACGGTGTGGTCCCAATGCGCAACAAATTCTTGTTAGAATATTCCCTGCTGTAATGATTATTTTGTAATTGTGTAAAAGGGTGTAGGTCATTATTTTGTATAGAGGATAAGTCAATAAACATACAATCATTCAACCAATCATTCCTTTCTTCTTCATTTCTTTTCCTCTCTACTTTTATCTGGTTTTCAAATTGTTGCATTAACGTTGTTTTTCAAAAAAATTATATTAGAATTAATCAATTCTAATAGCGACATTAAACTAAATTAACATTCATCGTGTGTCATTGATCTGACCACATAACTTTGATATTTTTGTTGCAATTGAGTTGTTGTACATTTGCCTTTTAGTTTTATTGATGCTCAGAGAATTGATGTAGCAATACTTATACATTGATCATGCTACATAATTTTTAGTGTTATTTGAAGATATTTCATAAGACAATTCAACACAGAATTCGCATAAAAAAACAATTCTAATATGGTTAGTTTGTTCATATTTTAACATTGGTTGAGTTGATGTTGATTTACAGTGTTCTTACAGTTGATTCTTCACAAAATAATCTCAAACTACAAGCATTTGTTCATTAGTCTAATAATAGTTGGTTAAATTTTTTTCTTAACAATACCCAAACACATGGTTTATACATAGTTGCTAGAATGTTGTTTGCACGTTGTCAAATAGTTTTCTTACTAACATCTTATAATGAAAAAATCATGGATCAAAATTGGCAATGCATGGCTCATATACATGAAACGATATTGTGGTTAGTTTGTTTATAATAACAAGCAAAAGTTATTTTTTGTTTTCAAGTTGTATAATAGTCACCTTATAACAAACGTATTATATAACATATCAATTCTTGTGCCTGTATTATGAATGCCATGTTGCATTACAGTTTTTTTTTTATAGATTTCTAATAATTGATTATCAATAATTAAAATTTTAAAATTTCAAGAAATGAAACTAATTCTATTTCTACAATTTAGTCATGAAATGTAGACAATTTGGTCAATAGGCATCTTGGTAAACACTACAATAATATGCCAAAGCAAAGCAATTAGATTTTTTTTTTTTTGATAATTAAGCAATTAGAATTTGAAGATACAAAATTATAATATCAATTTTTAGATAATGTTGTTGTAATATAGTTTTCGTACAATTTTCTTTTCGTTTTATGGATGATCAAACAATTGATAATGTTGATCGAAGCTACACTATTTTTAATATTTTTAATAGGTATTTCATACAGAAAATCCAAAACATTGCTCATATAAAAGGCAATTCTAATACGATAAGTTTTTTATATGATAATGTTGGTTGAGTTGATGTTAATTTACCATGTTCTTACAGTGGATTCTTAACCTGAAACTAAAAGTCATTGTTGATCAGTTTAATAATAGTTGATTCTACATTTTGTTAGTAATATCTGATTGCATGCTTCGTAAAGTAGTTGCCAATACATTATTTACGCATTGTCGAATAGTTGTCTTAAAATTTATAAGAAAAAGTTTAGAAATCAGAATCGGTGATACAAGATTAGTATAAAGGAAAATCTATTATCGTTAGTTTGTTTATATGTACTTTTGGTTGAGTTGACTTTACAATAATTTATTAACAATACATAATTACATGCTTCGTAAATTAGGTGAACATTTACTTTTTTCTAGATGTTTAATAGTTGTTTTACAAAACATGTACCATCTAAATTACTACTGGACTTATATTATTAGCGATCTATGACATTTTAGTTGTTTCCAGTTGTTTAATAGTTTCTTTAAACTTGTATTGTCAAAATTATAGGAAACGAAATCAATTTCATTTCTACTACAGTTCAATGGACGGTTTGATTAAGGAATAAATTATGTTAATTAAGAAGAAAATAAATCCATGAGTCATAGGACACATGAAAAAACAAGAAGATAATAACTCCATGTTCTTGTTCATAGCACTAAAATAGAATAAGTGCAGATAAATCATCGTTGTTGATGAAATTTTCCTAAAAGTTACATTTGGAGGCACATTGTTCTCAACCAGCACATAAGATGCAAATGGCTACAGATTCCTCTTATCATTCTCTATTGTAGATTTAGAAAATTATAATACATGGAGTTGGTTTTTGGTAAAATTAGGGTGAAATATATGGGATCAGAGAAAAACAATGCTTGATCTCAGACATAAATTTCCAAGAAACAAAAGAATTGAGTAGCACGAAATATTACCATCACATCCTTTAATTTTTTTTTTCTTAATGTTGTCAATAACACTGTAAGTGCAAGTAGAGTAGCACTTGGACTTAAAATAATCAGAAAGATGGAACTTGTATTCTCAATCCTGCAATGATAAAAAAACAAAAATAAACATGATAATGATTACACAAATAGTTTTAAAACTACCCTGAAACTATACTAAAATTAATAAAAAGTTATTCACGCAGTACACCTAATTCATAACCAGTAGGTAAACTATATTACAACCATACATAAAAATCATATGCCAAACACCCAAAACAAAAAAAAAATCTAACATACATTACACATAATAATCTTCCAAAAAGCAACAACAAAATCAACAAGCAAGAACGACTAAACATAAAATATGGAACTATTAGAAATATTTTAATAAACAACACCATACTAAACAATCGCCAAAGAAGTAACGATTAAAATAAAAAGTAAAAAATAAAAAAATAGTACAAACACTCATTACAAATAAAATCTAAAATATATAAAAATTAAAAAACAACTTAAACCTACACTAAATCAATAAACCTACACTAATAAAATAACAAAATAAATAAAATATATGAAACCCTAAAACTAAAATCACATATAAAAACACTTTAAAAATAGAGACAAAATACATAAATTAGAGCAAAATGAAAAAGAAGCTATAATGAAACCTCAGTCAATTTATCGACATGTTTCTTCTCCTTTTAACTTCTGATGTAGTACTCTTATCAATTTCATTCCTCTTCGATTTCTTCTTCATAGGACGACCTTCATGTTTTGTTACTGGTTCAACAAAATCTTCATTAAAATCACCATCTTCCACAATGGCCCATTTCCCTTTGTATTTTTTGGCCATCGATTTCACACTCATTACTAGAGCTTTAGAAATTTTAGTAATGAGTTTCTTTAGAAAGAGTTTTTTCACGACAGGAGATGGAGAAGACGATGAAAACGTAATAGCTATTTATATAGGAATTTATAGAAAAAAAATGAAAAGAAATTGTTGGATGGTTGAGAAATGAAGCAAGGATTGAAGCTAGGAATCCTAGGGAATTTTTTTTTTTCGAGAAATAGATTTTGATTGTGGTTTCAAAATGAAAATTGAAACTAGAAAAAAAAAAAAAAAAAAAGAAGAAGAAGAAGAAAAGGAAGTAAGGAAACGTGAGAGAAAGGTTTGAGTGTAATGATTACGGGAAATTTGATAAATTATGCTTAAACATTAGGGGTGGTGTTTAATTGTACCACCATTTTAAAAATTTTATAACTATCCTCATCTTTTATTAGTGACCCCAAAATACCCCTCTCCTCTAACCCAAAAAATTTGCCTCTTCTCCCTCTCATCTTCATTCACGCACTCTCTCTCTCTCTCTCTCTCTCTCTCTCTCTCTCTCTCTCTCTCTCTCTCTCTCTCTCTCTCTCTCTCTCTCTCTCTCTCTCTCTCTCTCTCTCTCTCTCTCTCTCTCTCTCTCTCTCTCTCTCTCTCTCTCTCTCTCTCTCTCTCTTTCACTCTCTCTCACTCTTCACGCACTCTCTCTCTCTCTCTTCACACACACTCCCTTTTTATCACTGCCGCCGACCGATCCTCTCCCGGCCGACTGCCACCTCCACCATTTTCTCCCTCAACCTCCACATCACTCAACAAAGCAATGGGTAAGTGTTTTTCTTAGTAAATAGTGTAGTTTTTTGTTGAATTGCATGGATCTGAACGTTGTTAGTTGTAATATGTGACTTTTGTGTCCTTGAAATGGAGGTAGAGTTTGTGGCTAACAGTCTGTGTTTTTCTGGGTTTTTTTGTTTTTTGCAATTTTATGCGACATCATGCGATGTTTTGTGCGATTGCATGAGAAATCTGAGGTTAGGGATGACATGATTAATTTTGGCGACTTTGTACGATTATTATACGATTTTATGTGCGATAATGATGTTTGGCGATTGGTGTGCGATATGTTGTGCATCGTTATGCGATTTTGTTGACTATGTGATATTGTGCGACTTTATGCGATTTCTTTCCTTTGTTGTGCGATTATTGTGCGACATCATAACTGGTTTATATTATGTTTGTGTAAAGCGATTATTGTGCGATATTGTTCGATATTGTGTGCGACATAGTATGGTGATTTTTTTATGTAAGTCTGTTTGTATTTCTTTGGGACAGATTCATCTGTATTTGTGCCAATACTGTATGATGGCGTTTGGACTTTGGAGGTTTTCAACTGGGTATTTGATTCCTCAAAAAGTAAGACATTGATATTGGACGTTGACTGTACACTGAAAAAGTTGCGTGAAGTTTTGCATGAAGAGTTGGAGGTGGACCCCTTGGTGTATGAATTGAATTTAGAAGTTCTTTACATGTACATGAAAGGCACTAAGTTTCCACCTAAGGTTTTAGTGAAAGATAGTCAACTACAAGTGTTCTTGAGCATGAAGGCAAAAATGAGTGTGGACAACTTGTTGCCACTATTTGTGACAAAGGTGAAGAAGAATGTGAATTTGGAGCAGACTCCCCGAAATGTAACCCCTAGAAGTGTTGTTGGGACCTTTGTCCCAGAAACTGATATGGGGGTTGGTTTGGACGAGCAATTTTGCACTAATGTAGATGATGAGAGAGTGGGTATCGAATTTCATCATTCAGATGAGTTTGATGCTCCCTTTTACAACAATGATCCTGTGGTTGATTTGGGTGTGGATGATGATGTGGCTACAGATGTACCTCCCCTGAGGATGGAACTAACTCCAAGCAACCAAGTAGAGCGACAAATAAGACCCCCCCGTAGTGAGAATCGCCAAACACCAGGAACTAGTAGCAGTCGGCCAGGTCCTTCTGATAGTGCTCCTGTATCTGAATTTGAAGTTTCTACTAAATTCAAACCTCTTGTGTGGACAAGGGAAGACATAGAGGAAAATAATGTGTATACAACATCTCTTAGTGGTACGCCTTCAGGAGAGATATATCTTGGCAAGTTGTACAAAAACAAGGAAGAATTGAAGAATGTAGTGGGTAGGTATGCACTGAAAAATAATTTTGAGTGGATGGTAAGTAAGTCTGGCACTGATGTGTTTTACGTTACTTGTAAGGATGAAAATTGTAAATGGAGATTAAGGGGAACGAAGAAGGCACTTTGTGACATGTTTGAGGTTACTGTGTTTCACAACGAACACACATGTAACTTGGATTCTAGACATTCTGATCACCGGCAAGCAGCACCGTGGGTCATTGGTCACATTATTAAGAACAAGTACACATCTGATGGATCTAACTACAAAGCAAAAGACATACAGAGGGATATGTTTGATGAATATGGCATCAAGATGAGTTATGAGAAAGCTTGGAGATGTAGAGAGAAGGCAGTTATGTACAAGAGGGGTACTCCAGCAGAATCTTATACGAAATTATATGGTTACTTCTACATGCTGGAACAGAAGAATCCAGGCACTATTACTGACATTGTCAGCGATGATAACCGGTTCAAGTACTGTTTCTGGTCACTCGATGCTTGTATGAAGGGATTTAAGTATTGTCGTCATGTGATTAGTATCGACGGAACATTCTTGAAGACGAAGTATGGAGGAACACTGTTAGTTGCTGTTGCGTACGATGCAAACAACCAATTGTTTCCGGTAGCCTTTGCAATTGTTGACAGTGAGAATCATGACTCTTGGAAGTATTTCTTGCGGAAGTTGAAGGAAGCCATTGGTGAGGTTGAAAATCTTATGTTCATATCGGATAGGCATCAAAGCATTGAACATGCTGTTGATGTTGTTTTCCCAGAAGCATGCCACTGTGCATGCTTCAAGCATATTACTATGAATGTCAATCACAAGTTTAAGACTGATGTATGCAACAAGCAAATATGGCTTGCAGCTTACGCATGGAACAAGACGGAATGTGATAGGCATTTTGAGGTGCTGAAACAGATGGACCCTGCCATTGCTACATACGTCGAGCAAATAGGGTTTGAAAAGTGGGCTCGTCTTTATTGTCCAGGCGATCGGTACAACATAATGACAAGCAATACTGCCGAAAGCTTCAACAAGGTGACAGAAGAATTCAGAAAATATCCAGTAACTATTTTGGTTGACTTCATCAGGTTCACACTTCAAAATTGGTTTGCTTCTCGTCTCGAAAAGGCTAGTAAGTGCGCTACTCCTTTGGCTACTACTTTTGAAAATGATTTAAAGGATCAACATAAAGATGGTATGTTCAGGAGTGTCCTTCGTAATGGTGCAAAATTGTTCAACGTTGGTACAAGTCCTCAAGGTGAGAGAGGTGGTGATGTGAACTTAGTGGAGAGAACATGCACTTGCGGACTTTTCTAAACGCTCAAAATCCCTTGTCCCCATGCATGTGCCGCAGCAGTTAGTCAGAATGTGAGCGTGTACATACTTTGCTCTCCATATTACACTGAAGAAACGTGGAAGAAGACCTACGATGCCACAATTAATATTGTTGGCGAGGAGGATGACTGGGTACTACCGGAACATATCAAGAACATAAGAATCGGGGTACCAGTGGAGAAAAAACCAATAGGTCGGCCTAGGAAGAGCAATGCACGTAGAAGACCCACGAAGCGTCGACCATCTAGTGGTCAGGTGGTAGTGGAACCTCGTCATTGTTCGCTATGTCACGGTTCAGGGCACAACAGAGCTACATGCAAAGCTCGAGTTTGAACCATTTCTCTAATATTTAAATGAATATGTGTTGTAATCTGCAATTTTCTCCTAGATTAATACTTTTTTGGTTTGTTTACCGACTTTTAGGCGACATTATGCGATTACTGTGCGATTTTTAACTGACAGAAACTTGTTTTTTAGTTTGTTTTGTTCTGTAATTTCTGGCGATATTACGCGATTATTGTGCGATTTTGTGCGATGTTAACTGCACAGGATCTTGTTTTTTAGTTTGCTTGGTTCTGTATTTTTTGGCGATATTATGCGATTAGTGTGCGATTTTTGTGCGGTGTCAAAATAATCGTGATTGTTTAGTTTGTTTGGTTCTGTGTTTTTTGGCGATATTATGCGATTAATGTGCGATGTTAATGCGATTCTTACCAAAATAATTTTTCAAGATGTCATGATTTGACAGGTATTTATCAAAAATTAAAAAAATAAAGAAATTAATACAGGCAACAATTTAAATAGCTTTAAATTTACTTGTTATATATAATTTTGGTGAGATTATAATACAATTACAAAAGGGGAGTTTATGTGTATAAGAATAACATTAGAAAAACCTACAAAAAACTACCATGTCAAGTTCTGGTAAAATAGGTCCACACACCACCTATGTCTAAAGGTGAGCATGTTATCATCATGAACATGCTCCAACGACCTTTCCAGCATCAAGTGCTCAATGTGCTCCATGGCATACATTCCACAATTGCCACTAAAAAAAATACTAAATATTAGCGACAATTAAGTTAAGTAATTCATAATGGAGTGCAAAATTAAATTACTCAAATTATACAAAAAAAAAAAAAGAGATTCACCTGCTGTTTGTTTGTGGTGCAACCTCAGATGTAACTCGTCTATAATGCAGGGGTAGGAGCTGACTGAGATCACCCAACTCCACCGGATGTACATAATTGTTGTATGGGAAATAACCGCTAGCTCGGATTAGATTCGCAAATAGCTCGCTGTAAGGCTTCAAATATGACTCCATGCGTGCCTCAACGGTGCCACCGATATCAGAATCATATACAATGATCTCCCAGTTCTCGATATCCACCTCAACTGCCACCCAGTGGCGCTCTTTGGGAAGGTGCAACACAAAGTATATGTACTTCTGCTTCTCCCAACATGGCAAGTATCTGTGCGGTATCCCCTGCACGTAATTCATAACGCCCTCATCCCATTTCATCTTGCTCTTGTCACCCTCATACATATTCCAAAACATGGAAAAGAACTGTGGAGCAGATGTATCCAAAACTACACCTTTTCGAGTGTAGACTTCTAGGTACAGGGTCCGTCTTCTTCTCAATAAGTGCGCCATGTCATCAATTTGCTGTATTCCAAAAGAAAACAGTAAGACAGAAATTGCATAAAAGTCGCACAAATATCGCATGAAATCGCACAAATTAATTACCAAAATTATTTCGAACGTCGCACAAACATCGCACATAAGTCGCAACAAATACACAAATCACTGAATAATAATCGCACACACATCGCATATAAAATTGCATAAAAGTCGCATAACCAGATTAAACATTAATTGCAAATATAACATATAAATCGCATATAAATCGCATATAAATCGCATGTAAGTCGCACAGAAAATGAAAAACACAATAAATTAATTCTGTTAAGAAATAACTTACAGCATCGTCGAGCCATTCGTTCAACACCATCAATTTCACGAACCAAGATCTAGTGGCTTCGCCAGTGTGAACATCCCTAGGACGGCCATTGTCCCTAGCATAAGTAATCCACTTCTGGAAAAACTTTAACAGCCGGGGGTCCGCCGGTTTCAGTGTGTCTACTACCACGGGCCCATGTCTTTGTTTCTTCTTCCCAGCTGTGTAGTCATTCAAGAAAACCGGCTTCCGCTTTCGCCTAAGCCTACAGAATTCCACCCCATCTGGTGGCCCCTGCAACTCTTCCACATCCTGAGATTCTGTATCACCCAGCGAAATGACAATGGCGTTTGCAGGAGTAGAAGGAACGTCACATACGTCAGGTTGCCAGTCTTTTGGGTAGACATCATCATCATCATATGTCAGCGGTGATGGATGTACCGTCTGTAATGGCTCTGCCGTGTCGGATGGATGTGTGGGGTCTGATTGCTGTGCCGGCCCTGATGGTTGTGTCGGCTCCGAAGGTTGCTTCTGTAACAAACTTATCACGGTCGCAATTTGATCCATGATAAGATTCTTCATCTCTTTCTGACTTCTTTTGAAGTCAGCCTTCATCTCAGTCTGGGCAGTGAGAATCGCAAGTTGTTGCGCTTCTACCTTCTCCAACCTCTTAGCCAACAAGAGGTAGTCGGAGTCATTGGGTGGAGCAGAGCTTGGGGGCACAGAGGCAGATGCTGGGGGCACAGTGGCAGATGTGGAGGCGTCTGCTGTTTCCTTGGGTGGGGATGGTTGAATAATTTTGGACCTTTTAACATATTCTGCCACCCGTTGGGCTTGGGTCTCGAATGCGGTCGAATCTTGCGCCCCGGCTTGTGTTTCTTCGACCTCATCTAACCCCATTTCCACTGTGGGCACCTCACCCTCACAATTGTTCTTCCAGTAGTCGACCTCCCAATTCCGAGGATACAAAATTTGAAGCACAACCATCTGAAAGAAAGCCAAATAAACATTTAACATTCAAAATCGCACAGTAATCGCAAATAAATCGCATAAAATCGCAGACACTGACAAATAAACAAGTACCGATTATCGCACATAACTCGCACAAACTCGCACACATATCGCCAAAAAAATCAGAATAGCAACAAGGTCAAATCGCACACATATCGCATAAAACTCGCATAACATCGCATAAAATAACTGTTTTAACACTAACATAATAAATCGCACAAAAGTCGCCAAAACATCACATAACATCGTATATGAAAACAGATTGACAAACAGAAACATGCAGAAATCGCATACATATCGCATTAAAATCGCTTAAAATCGTATAAAATCACAGTTTCACAATTTAAATACCAAAGAAACAAAGAAACTAAGATTGACATACCCTTTTCTCAAATAGTGCAGCCACGTCAGGTTGCTTCACATCATGTCTCGTAACGGAATCAGGAGTACTCCAATTCAACATTCGAGGGAATCTAGTCCCTCTGCACTGCCCATACTTCTTCCCCAAATCTTGCATCACCTCGAAGGCCCAGTATTGCAGCGCCGGGGCATATCCATAGACATTGTACTTTGCCTCCGATTGAGTAATTTTTTTCTCCGTCTTCCCTTTCTTCTTCATCTTATCTTTAGTAGAGACCTTATCAATGTAATTCTTCCTCAGGTCACTCATACTCTTATTTGTGGATGACAATAACTTCTGATAAGAAAGGAGGCCCCACGGATACTCGAAGAAGTTTTCAACGTTTTCTATCAGCTTCAGCATATCCGTCCAGATATAAACACCCTCAGCCCTTGATAGAAGAACACCCTCGACAAATGCGCACAGCCCCAACTTGTACACATCGTCCGCCACATCGCAGGACTCAAAAGCTAGCCAAAGGGTTTTGAAAGTGACCCGTTTGGCATTATTGAGGTAGTCCCGCAGTATCCGATCAGACTCACATAGTGTACTCAAATCTTTTGTTGAGGGGCCACCGCTCATCTTTAGTCTGGTGATCAAACCAAACTCAGACCGCCCAAATCTGGCATCGGTTTTACCCACGTAAAACCAGACTTCATCATTTTTCACCTCAGTCACTTTCGTTTTCCTCAATAGCACTTGATGCACAATCACCCCAGAGAATTTCAAATCACTGGCATTCCAAAAAACTCCAAAGGGAGTTTCCTTCACCCTCTCAGTCAAGTTGAAGGCTTCAAACTTAGCCTTTATTGAAGCAAAGTACCCATTTCCTCTGTACGTGATACGGCCTGGAAAATGCTCAGCCAAAGGTAGAATAAGTTCAGGAGCCATCTGCATTTACAAGATACATTAGACAACATCGCATAAAAATCGCACCAACATCGCTAAAAATCGCATATTTTTTCAATAGTGAAGTAGAATCGCATACAAATCGCACATGAATCGCATAATATCGCCAAACAAATACAGATCAAAACTAACTAAAACATAAGATCCTGTCAGTTAACATCGCACTAACATCGCCCATAATCGCACAAAATTGTTAAAATCGCATAACCTATACTATATATCATACATCGCACAATAAATCGCACAATGTCACCTAAACGTCGCTAAGCATACTAAAAAGTATTAATTTGGGACCAAATCGCACAAAATCGCATATAAATCGCACAATGTCGCACAATAATCTAAACCACAAACCAGGGCTTCACAGACTCGTGTTATGTCGCACAAAATCGCACATGGCATCGCATAAAATCGCACAAATACCTAAAAACCCAGAAAACAAGTTTTAATCGAAACCCATCTTCATCCCACAGTTTTATTGCACAAATCATCCCAAATAACATACAAAATAACAACTTCCAATTCAATACTAGATTCAACCACATATTTATGCATTTAAAGGAGAAATTCAAAGATAAATTATACAATAACTAACCTTGATTGCTGCGATTGGGGTTGGTGGGATTCGACTGGTGTGGGTGGTCGTCGTAGGTTCGTCGTCGACTGGAGTTCGTGCTCGTCGTGGGTTCGCTCGGGTCGATTGGGTTCGTCGCCGTGGGTGGCCGTGGGTTCGTGTGTGTGGGTTCGTGGGTGAGGTCCGGTGTGGGTTCGTTGGTTCGACCGGTGTGTGGGTTCGTGGGTGAGGTCCGGTGTGGGTTCGTGGGTGAGGTCCGGTGTGGGTTCGTGGGTGAGGGCCGGTGTGGGTTCGAGGGTTTGGCAGTCTGTTTGGGAGAGGGAACGAAGAGAGAGAATGTAGAAGAGAGAGAATGAGTGAAAGAGGGAATGAGAGAAGTTTGAAAAGACAGGGGTATTTTTGGAAGAAAATTGAAAGAATGGGATAGTTTTTTTATGTGTGATAATTGGGTATAATTAAACACATAATCTAATGTTTTAGCATAATTTATCAAATTTCCCAATGATTACATAGTGACATCATCATGTATGTATGATGTGTGAGTAAGAGGTAATTTAACAATTATTTTTTTAAAAGTAAAAATATATTTATTTTTGATAGAAAAGTAAAAATATTTAAAATACCCTATACAGGTATTTTTGTAATAAATGTTATTTTTTTTTATATATATTTTCTATGTAAATTTTTTTTTTATTCTTTACGTATGGAGGAGGTTCTAATGATTACATTTTTAATGTAACCATTATGGTTACATTTTTTTAGCCATCGGATCACTATTAAATGGTTGTGATTAATTTGGAAATTAAATAAAAAAAAATAAAAAAATGACCTGTAACCTGATAGTAACCTGTTAATTTATTTCCTTTTAAAACTTTATTAAGATTAATTATATTTTTTTTTGAAAGAAAGATTAATTATATTTTAAAATTAAATTAAGTATAATTATTAATTAATATTTTGCAATTTATTATTAAATAAGGATCTTTTAGCAATTTATTTTTTTTACACTTAAATTATTTTAATTTTTATAACAAAACTCTTAATAATTTAAAATTATACATATATAATTTTATAATTAAATAGCTTAATTGTTAAAATAATTAAGCTACGGGATTTATATATAAATAAAAAAATTATTTATAAATTTTAATTGCTAAAAAATGTCTTCTTAAATATTTATTTAATTACTTAAAAAATAGTTAATTATAATTAATAAATTCTAAAAATGGAATTTTTACTTATTGGTAATCTGCTATTACAGGTCAAAAAAAAAATATAACTGTTGACCGAGGTTTTCGGCAACTAATAAAATATTATAAACTTACTGAGCTGTAAGAAAGTGAGAGAAGGATTTTTACGTGGTTGGGGCATTAATGAGCCTTAGTCCACGAGTCTCTATTATTTATGGATGTCTTTAATACAAAGAATATATTTGGGAGTGTTTCACTCTTATGAATACAGAGAATGTTCTTGGTGAGTATTTACTCTACTTGCTCATATGCAGCCCAAGATTCTCGATCCCATTTAATGAGCTTTAAGGGGGTATTTATAGTGTTTTTGGTGGGGTGATCCCCAGACTTATCCTTACAAGTGTATCTGTAAGTATCCATAAAGTTGGGTATTCCCAATGAATGTACCATGGGTAATGCATGGTCAAATCCCTAGGTGCTGTAGGGTTTTTATGTGGAATGTCCTTATTGCCTTTTGATTGACGTGACTCTTCACAGTGTAGCCGTCGCTAGACTTAAATGATCATTACTGTGCTGCTGCTGGTTGGAGGTTGTGCTGTCAGACTTTATTGCGTGTAGCAGTCCCAACACGCTTCCTCCCATGCGGCATTTAATGCGACTTGATTGCTCAGGAGAAGCCTGACACCTCGCGGAGATGCCTTAGCACTATTCGAGCTTCCGGGAGCGTATGAAGTTCCATGTGCCTTCTCCGGGGGCTACGTCCTGTACGCTACCTTATGGCATAAAGACTTAGCAAATATTGTGAATTGCTTGATCCACGTGTCCTTATCTGGTTGGTACACGTATATTGGGCAAAATCAGGGGCAACATTTACCCCCCAAGCCTTGTTCTTTTGAAAAATGAAACAAGGCTTGTTCAAGTGCCTCCGGTTGACTCCTCGGTTTCCTGGCACAAGCTTTGAGCGCGTGAGGGTGTATTTAATGATGGCTTTTAATGCAGCGATTCACTTTTTGCAGGGGTCGATTCGTTTCGCGCCCATTGATTGATACGGCGCATTAATGGTGTCAGACGGATACTCAAACGTTTCCACCGCCTTTATTGCCAATCGATCTCGTCCGTTGATCTTTGAGCATTCGAATCGTGCGCTTCCCCCACCGTTCGATTGGTAGGTGATGTCGCCTGTTCCTCATGCAGCCTTGCCTATAAAAGCCACCACCTTTTCTTCATTTCGGTTACTTCCCATTTCTTGCCAACTTTGCCCAAATTTCCCAGAGAGAAAATTCTCAGACCTTAAACAAGGCCTTTAAACACTTTGCAATTTTCCCCAGTTCCTCTTCGTTCGTTGCTATCAGTCTTTCTTGTCTCTATTCGATTCACAACAGGACCCCCAGTTTCAACACTTCATCGTAAGTTCTTTGCACCCTTTGCTTTATTATTGAATGGCATGCTATTACTTATCCGTTTGTTCTTTTCTGGGTTTGCATTCGAAGTTTCTGGGCATGCAAGTGTTTAAATCCTTCGTATAATTGGTTTGAGTTTACTGCTCTAGTGATAGGATTGCTGTTGTCACGCCTCTATTGTTATTATTATTTTTTTGTTAGGGGACCCCCATTCCCTTTTTCTTACTTTAGGGTTTGGTATGGGGCCTAACTGCTGGAATCTTACTCTTTTTACGAAATCAAAAAATGTCTGCTTCTGGCTCAAAGTCATCGAAGAAAAGTGGTAAGTGCCTGGCTACCCTTGAGGAGGTCTCCCAGGGACCCGTTGCCCAGGAGGGGTACAAGTCCCGGGCGACCGGATGGGAAGCGGCCGAGCTTCACTCCACTCTGACCTGTCCCCATCAATTGGAGAACATTGCGGAGGTTGCTGGAATCAAGCCTTCCACATCAGGGACCTACCATCGACCACCTCGCGACGTGGAGACGCCCAACCATAACTACGGCGGTTTCGGGGCCTGGAGCCAGACGCATCTGATGGCTGGGGCCATGCTTCCTCTTCAAGATTATTTTGTTAATTTTTTAGTTTTTGTCGGCCTTGCGCCATACCAACTTATTCCCCAAGCATACCGCCTGCTTTCAGGCTTATTTATTTTTTATTCTGCCCGGGGATGGTGATCTCCCCGCCCGGCGGAAATTTTGTATTTTTATGAACTTGTTTCCGTCCCCAAAAAGGGGGACAAACTTAAGGATGGTTTTTATGGGTTCCGGGCCCACCCTGCTAACGAAGGGGTGGTCCCATATAACAGGCAAACTCACGTTAAGGAGTATCGCCATCGTTTTTTCTTCTCCTCCGGATTCCGGGCAGTGGACCATCCGGAGCTCCTTACTGAGTGGGTGAGGATTCCTCCCTATGAACGGACTGCACCTACTCAGGCCTTTCTTCGGAGGGCCCAGGCCCTTGCCTCTTACGACCGGGCTGATCTTGACGTCGGGGGTCTGGTCACTACGGAGAACTGCAGGAAGGCAAAACTCATCCTTCCGCATCAATCCGTGGAGGACTCTAACCTTTCCCGGGTTATTTGTCCCAACGTGAGGGCACCGGTCGCGAAGAAGACCTTCCGGGACGAGATCATTGCCACGGCAGAGAAGAAGTACCAGGAGTATCTCTACCGAAAGGCCCAGGAGAAGGCGTACTCTAAGGCCCAGGCAGCTTCCGGGAAGGCACTTCGCGTGGGGAGCCCGGTGGAGAGAAGGAGTCAGGTGATTGCCGGGAAGCCCCTTCACATTGGGGATTCAACAGAGAGAAGGGCTCCCAGGCCACAGCCTTCAGCTCAGGAGCCGAACACTGGGGCTCCTGGTGCCAGCTCTTCCGGCGCCGGCGGTAAGTCTCCTTTGGTAGTTCATTATGTTCCTTCTGTTGGCGAGTATGCCAGTCTTAGGCCCGTAGGGTTCGACGAGCGCCTTTATAGATTTAGGATGCCCTCGACCTGGTGGGGGGATCATTTGAAGGAATTTTATTTTTCAAACTTAGGAGATTTCCTAGGTCGATCCTGGATGGGTTCTGGTCCTCCGGAGCCCGTTCCCTTAGGTCCTTCAGCTTACATTACATCCAGCTGGTTCCGGCCTTCGGACAGCTATCTCGGAGGTGATGCTGCCAGCATCAAAATTCGGAACTTTGCTAGGGCCGAATTAGAGAGTCGGGGTAGGACTAGCTTGCTTGCCATATCTCGTGTTGGTGGTTTCCCACGGATGTTCTAACACTTGCTTTCTTTTGTTGTAACAGGTGCTTCTATGGACGCCATTTTGGCCGAACTTGCTGGGGTTCACACTCCTGAGGCTCCTCCTGCCTTTACTTCTTCCCCGATGGCCCCCGCTTTAAAGATTTCTTCCAGCGCTCCTCCAGACACTATTGATTTAGTGGATGACGAGGAGGTGCTGCCGGGAGAAGGTCAAGAAAAGCAAGGGGGCTTTTCTGAGGAAGTTGAAAAAGGTGCAGGAGGGCTCCGGGCTCTTCTTGAGGAAGCTAAAAAAAGTGAAGAAGAGCAAGAGATTGCTCTGATTCGCAAGCCTAAAGGCAAAATGATTGCCCAGGAGGAGCCCAAGCGGCCTCGGAGGGCTGATACTCCGGCCCACAGCCTTGATGGTGGGGTCTCTCCCATGGAAGAGCATACTGCCCCTCCCAACATTGTGCTGACTCCGGTTCCTGGAGACGAGGCGAGACAGGAGCTCCGGATAGCTAAACACAACTACGCCATGGATGAATACTCCCGGGGGTATGCTGAGGTGGAAGCCCTTAGGAGGGTTCTGCGAGTTGAGGTGCAGGACACCATCAACAACCCGGGGTACCAGGATCCGTGGGACCTAAATTTGGATCCCCTATCAGACTGGTTCCGTCGCTTCCTCGGGCCCACCTTAGCTCCCTTTGCTGCGGAGATGACTGGCGAGTTTGCGTCTCAGCTTACCCGGTGCGCGCCTAAGCGATTCGCTACCTGTGCATCCCTGAACTCCATCTTCCAAGTCCAGGATCTCAGCCACTCCCTCACTGTGGTAAGTGTTTTGTAATTTTGTTTTTCCGCTTATTCTTTTTTGGAGATTCTTTCTTATACTTGTATTGTTGTTTAGCTTGCTGCTGAAGCTGGCCGCCTCTCCAAGAACATAATTAACCATGGCTTCGTCCTGTCTGATTTTGGGGACATGAACAAAGTCAGGAAGGTTCTTCAGGATCTTACTGCGGAGAGGCAGCTTTACCAAGACGTTGCTGAGCGCCGGGAGGCTGCTGCCAAAGCCAATGAGGAGGAGGCTAAGCGGAGGCAAGCCCAGGCGGAGGCGATGATTCGGGATGAGGCCCTGCGGAGAGACAGGTTGGAGGCCAAGCACCAAGAGGAGCTGAGGGCGGAAGGTGAGGCCACTGCAAAGGCCAGGCGGGAGCTCCGGGAGGCCAGGGAAGCCTTGGACGAGATGGTTGCCAAGGTGAGATCCTTAGAGGAAACTCACCAGGCAAACTTAGAGTCCCGGGCCGCTCTGGCCGCGGAGCTGAAGGAGCTCAGGGACTTTAAGGAACAAGCCTCAAAGAAGGCAAAAAGAGCTGAGCTTCTTTCTCCCGTTTCCTGCGGCCGGTGCCCTAAGTGCTTTGATGATGGCGTCTTCATGGCTTGTTCTACCAATGACCAAAATATCAAGCTTACTTTCTACCCCAAACCTGAGGAGATGATCGCCAAATTTCGGGAGAAGAAGAAGAAGCTTGATGCCATGGTGGAGGCACGCATCGGACCTCGTCTCCCTCCGCGCATTGATTAGGCCGCTCGAGATTAACCCAGTACAACCAGGATTTCACCCACTTCCCTTTTTATATATATATTTGTTTATATACAGCTATTTTGAGACAATACATTTATATAGCTGTTTTTTATTTAGAGGGGAGACAATTTCTAAGGCCTGTCCCCGAGTCATTTGTATATATTTTGACCTGCCCTTTAGGGCTAGGATATTTATACGTGATCTTTTTTTATGCACATATTTCTCTTTTTGACCTGTCCTTTGGATCAGGATTTTTTACTTAGTTTGTTTTCTGTCTGTCCGTGCGGTATACCCTAGTACCCCCCTGAGTGGCATAGAAACTTTGTTTTTAAGGCACTCAGTTTTATTTTAACATGTGGAGGATGTATACATTTAGACGGTACAAACTCTTTAAACAAAGTCTAAGTTACATTCTTGGCTATTGGTAATATTTTCTGAGGTGATCTGCATTCCAGGCTCTTGGCACAATGGTTCCATCCATTCTCTTTAGCTTGTAAGTGCCTGAGTCGATTTCGTCCTGGATTTCATATGGTCCTTCCCAATTTGGCCCAAGTACCCCCACTCCGGGTTCCTGGGTGGCTGGGAAGACTCTTCTTAGGACCATATCCCCAATAGCGAATTTTCTGTTTTTAATTTTAAAGTTAAAATACTTGGTCACCTTCTTTTGATAAGCTGCCATCCGTATTTGAGACTCATCCCGGAGTTCTTCAACTTGATCCAAGGCCTCTTGAAGCAAAGCTTGATTTGTGGCTGGATCGTAAGTCGTTCTCCTGTGGGACGGGAATAACGTTTCTATCGGGACCATCGCTTCACAACCGTACGCCATTGAAAAAGGCGAGTGGCCGGTCGTGGTTCTGGGTGTCGTCCGGTAGGCCCATCACACTCTTGGCAACTCTTCAGGCCAGTTGTTTTTGCAGGCCAGCAGCTTTTTCTTCAAGGTGACCTTTAGGATTTTATTGACTGCTTCCGCTTGACCGTTTGTTTGAGGTCTGGCCACCGCGGAGAAGCTTTTCACTACTCCGTGTTGGTTGCAGAAGTCAGTAAATTCCTCGCAATCGAATTGCTTTCCATTGTCAGAGACTATTTTGTGAGGCAAGCCATATCGACACACTATGTTTTTGATAACAAAGTCTAGTGCTTTTTTAGCAGTTATGGTCTTCATGGGCTCAGCCTCCGTCCATTTGGTGAAGTAGTCTACTGCTACTATTGCATACTTTACTCCTCCTTTTCCTGTTGGCAGGGACCCAATAAGATCTATTCCCCATACCGCGAAGGGCCAGGGACTAGTCATCAGAGTGATTTCATTTGGAGGAGCTCTCGGTATGTTCGCGAACCTTTGACACGAATCACACTTTTGGACGTAGTCTATGCAATCTCTTTTCATTGTTGGCCAGAAGTACCCCTGTCTCAATATTTTCTTTGAGAGACTGGGTCCTCCCGTATGATCTCCACAGAACCCTTCATGAACCTCTAGCATGATTTGTCTAGCTTCAGGGTCCGATACACACCTTAAATAAGGCATGCTGAGTCCTCTTCGGTAGAGAATTTGATCCATCATTACATTACGATGAGCCTGATACTGAATCTTTCGAGACAGTGCCCTTTCTCGGGGCAACTCACCTTTTGTTATGTATTTTATGATGGGGACCATCCAGCTGGGTTCTTGCCCAACCGTTATCATGGTCTCTTTTATTTTGATGCTTGGCTCTGCCAAGCGTTCCACTGGTACTACCCCCAACTCTTCGATTTCACTATCTGAGGCTAGCTTAGCCAGACAGTCTGCGTGAGCATTCTTTTTCCGGGGGATTCTTTCTATTTTGTAGTCCGTGAACTCGTGGAGTAGTTCCCAGACTATTGTTACATACGCGGCCATTCGCTCGCCGCGTGTTTGGTATTCTCCGGATAACTGGTTTACGACCAGTTGGGAATCACTATAGACTTCCACTCTTTTGGCTCCCACGGCTTTTGCTAATTTCAGTCTTGCTATTAGGGCTTCATATTCGGCCTCATTGTTTGAAGCTGCGAAGTCGAACCGTAGGGCTGCCTGGAGTCGCAGTCCGGTTGGTGATATCATTGCTACTCCGGCTCCGGAACCATTTTCATTGGAGGCTCCGTCTACAAATACCCTCCAAGTGGGGATTGGCGGTACCGGCATATTCGTGGTAGCCTCGGCTTCGTTGCATTCAGTAATCAAGTCCGCCAAGGCTTGGCCTTTTATAAAAATTCGGGGTACGTAGTGCAATTCAAATTGACTTAGCTCCATTGCCCACTTGAGGAGCCTTCCGGATGCTTCAGGTTTTTGGAGGACTTGCCGGAGCGGGTGGTTGGTCAGTATCTTGATCGGATGTGCTTGGAAGTATGGCCTCAATTTCCTTGACGCCATCAGGAGGAAAAAAACCAGCTTTTCAATGATTGGGTATCTTGTTTCGGCTCCTATCATGCGCTTACTGACGTAGTACACAGGATGCTGAGTTTTCTCTTCTTCCCGGACTAGGGCAGCGCTGACCGCGTGTTCGGAGACAGCCAAATAAAGAAATAGGTCTTTTCTGAGAACGGGCTTTGATAGGATAGGAGGCTTGGCCATGTGCTCTTTTAGCTTCTTGAATGCCTCCTCGCACTCGTCCGACCATTCAAACTTTTGGCATTTCTTCAATATGTTGAAGAAGGGTATGCACTTGTCCGTGGACCGAGAGATGAAGCGGCTTAAGGCAGCTACCTTTCCAGTCAGGCTCTGCACATCTTTATGCTTTTTGGGAGATGGCATGCTCAGGAGAGCCTGGATTTTTTCCGGATTTGCCTCAATCCCTCTTTGACTGACGATGAAGCCCAGAAACTTTCCTGACTTGACCCCAAAGGTGCATTTCTTTGGGTTGAGCTTCATGCCGTATCTCCGGACCACTTCGAAGCATTCCTCTAAGTCGCTTGCATGGCTGTTGCATGCTTTGGATTTGACGAGCATGTTGTCTACGTAAACCTCCATGTTTCGCCCCAGAAGGCCTTTAAACATCCGGTTAACCATTCTCTGATAGGTTGCTCCGGCGTTTTTCAGTCCAAAGGGCATGACTAAGTAACAGTATACCCCCTTATCGGTCCTGAAGCTAGTGCACTTCTAGTCTGCCGTATGCATCTTTATTTGATTGTACCCAGCATAGGCGTCCATGAAGGATAACAGTTTGAACCCAGAAGTGGCATCTACCATCTGATCGATCCTGGGCAGCGGGAAGCAGTCCTTCGGACAAGCCTTGTTTAGATCAGTGAAATCTATACAAACTCGCCAAGTTCCGTTCGGCTTGGGCACCAGGACCGGATTGGCTAGCCACTCCGGATAGTACACGTCGCGGATCATGCCGTTAGTCAATGCCCCTGCTGTACCCCCCGGTGTTCCCTGAGGCATACCCACAGTCGCCTGGCCCGGATTGAGGTGGGGCAACCTATTTTTGATCCATTCGTAGAGGTGGCCTAATCGGATTAGATTTTCAATCTCGTCCTTGAGATTCTTACATTCATTGGTGCTATGACCGATGTCGTTGTGGTACTCGCATCTCTTGCTCGGATCTCTCCAGGAGCTATCCCTGTACAACGGTTGTGGTCTCCGGTAGTGTGTATTTTGCCTAGTAGCAAAGTACACACGCTCTTGGGAGTCCGACAGCTCCGTGTATTGAGTATACTGGGGGGTGTACCCTCTTTTCTGGCGCTTCTCCCCCGTCCGGGTGCTACCCTTGGAGGACCTTTTACTCCTCGAGCCCTGGGAAGGGCCTGTCAGGCTAGCAGCCGGAGTAGAGTGCGAAGGAGTTTATCCATTCATTCCGGACGGGTTGCCGAAATGGGATGATGCTGGTGCCAAGGCCTGGCCCTGGCTATATCCGGGGGTAGCAGAGAATTGTATGCCACTGGCTTATGGAGTTGCGGTCGGGGTAATACCCGAGGGCGATACTCCGGGAGTATATCCTGCTATCCCGGTGGGATAGTATCCTCCGTAAGCCACGATTTGGGCTTCTTCGAGGTTGATATATTTTTGAACTCTCTTCTGGAAGTCCTGAAGGCTAGCAGCTCCTTCTTGCTGTAGTTCATTCCAGAAAGGAGTCCCAGTGCGGATGCTTGCTTGGAGAAGTGCAAGCTGTTGTCCGTCGTTAACTTTCTTGGTTTTCGAGGCTTCCTCTCGGAACCTCTTTATATAATTCTTCAAGGTCTCAGTGGGCAGTTGCTTGATGTTAGTCAAGGCACTGACCTCCAGGTTGACCTTTCTTGCGGCGACAAACTGTCTCCGGAAGTTGGTCTATAGCTTGTTCCAACAGCCCACAGATCCCGGTTCCAATTTTTTGAACCATTCCTCCGCGGACCCGCTTAGAGTAAGCGGGAAGCACAGACATTTGGCGTCATTGCTGACCCTCATGACCGTCATGACACGGTTGAACCGTGACAAGTGGTCGCTAGGATCGGAGTTCCCGGTATAAGCTGCCATTTCGGGCATCTTGAAGTTCTTAGGGAGCTCCGCCTCTAAGATGTGCTTAGCACATGGCTCCCGATCCTCGCTGTCTGAGTCGGAGTCGTCTCCTTTCTGTCTCCGGGAGACTCGGGCAATGTCTTTTCGCAGTATGGCGAGTTCCGCCATAATTCCTTCGTTTAACGTACCCGTGGAGACCGCGGTTCCGTATCTTTTTTGGTCAAGGTGATCTCGGAGATCACCTTGGTTCCCATTGATTTGATTTCTCAGATCGACGGGAGGACACCTCTGTCCTTTTCTCCCTCTACCCCGGGGTTCCTGGTGCACGGAAACGCTTTTCCGGTCCTCTCGATCCTGAGGGCCAAAGCTCCCTTTTTGGGGCTTGCCCCTTTGCGGACCTTTCCCTTTAGGGAAATCTGAGCGGACCTTTCGCGGATCCTGCGCCTTTTTCTTTCGCCCTGGGGTAGAGGTAGGGTTTTTTGTTTGGTTCCCTTCAGCAGGGTACCTTATAGGGCTAGGCTCCCTAGATTTCTGCTGTTGGGAACTAGGCGAAGACGTCGCTGGCTCCTTGCCGAGTCCAGCGGTCATTGCCTTGGGGTGCACGTGAATGCCAGCTGCCTCCATGGCTTTTTGCATGGCCAGCATCACTTCTTGCATTTTCTGGTTTTGCGCTCTCTGAGCTTCGATCTCGGCTTCGTGATCGATAGCTTTTTGTCTGAGAAGCACTAATTCCGAGTAACTACCTTCGTCGTAGGCATACTCATCGAGGTTTCCCTCGTAGTCATCATCTGGAATTCCTTCCTCTTCCTCGGAACCCTCAGCTGCTCTTGAGGCTACATCTTCCTCATTCGGGTCTTGAGCATCTTCAAGAGGGCGAGGCTGACGAGTACTTCTAGTCTCCACCATGTTTGTGAAGTCAAGTGTTCGTTTACAGTGGCTTTCTTCAGCTCTCAATGAAAGCACCAAAATGTTGACCGAGGTTTTCGGCAACTAATAAAATATTATAAACTTACTGAGCTGTAAGAAAGTGAGAGAAGGATTTTTACGTGGTTGGGGCGTTAATGAGCCTTAGTCCATGAGTCTCTGTTATTTATGGATGTCTTTAATATAGAGAGTATATTTGGGAGTGTTTCACTCTTATAAATACAGAGAATGTTCTTGGTGAGTATTTACTCTACTTGCTCATATGTAGCCCAAGATTCTCGATCCCATTTAATGAGCTTTGAGGGGTTATTTATAGTGTTTTTGGTGGGGTGATCCCCACACTTATCCTTACAAGTGTATCTGTAAGTATCCATAAAGTTGGGTATTCCCAATGAATGTACCATGGGTAATGCATGGTCAAATCCCTAGGTGCTGTAGGGTTTTTATGTGGAATGTCCTTATTGCCTTTTGATTGACGTGACTCTTCACAGTGTAGCCGTCGCTAGACTTAAATGATCATTACTGTGTTACTGCTGGTTGGAGGTTGTGCTGTCAGACTTTATTGCGTGTAGCAGTCCCAACACGCTTCCTCCCATGTGGCATTTAATGCGACTTGATTGCTCAGGAGAAGCCTGACACCTCGTGGAGATGCCTTAGCGCTATTCGAGCTTCCGGGAGCATATGAAGTTCCATGTGCCTTCTCCGGGGGCTACGTTCTGGACGCTACCTTATGGCATAAAGACTTAGCAAATATTGTGAATTGCTTGATCCACGTGTCCTTATCTGGTTGGTCCACGTATATTGGGCAAAATCAGGGGCAACAATAACCATATGGTAACAATAAAAATGTAACCATTGAATAGTTATCCTTTTACGTATATATCATTTATTAAAATTTAAGTATATGTAAATAATAAAATAAATTATAAATGAGAAGGTACTTTTATAAATTTGGTAAATATATCTCTTAATTTTTAATTAAGAAAAAATAAATTAAAACTTTTAACAATTTAGTAAATATGATCTATATCAAATCAACATACAGTTTTCTTTTATTTTGGAAAACAAAAATAAAATTATACTCTATATTTCATTGTTTTTTTTTTGTGTGTGTGTGATAATATCATTAAATTTATGTCTATAGTAATTTTTTATTCATACTTCATTAAAAAAAAAATAAAATATAATAATATAGTTAGACTACACATGTTAAATTATAATTTCTTAAATATCATTTAGGATATATAATTTGTTTGGTCATAAAAATTGGATGTATATCATAAAATTATAATTAATTAGTTAAAAAATAACAAGTGAACAAAAAGACTAAAAACAAAGTCACAAAATGACAAAAAAAAAACAAGATGACAAAAAAATACTTGTCATTCCAATCTCTTATTTACAGAGATTAGAAGAAGTGCAAAGGAAAAAATAATAAAATAATGTTGACAGTATAGCTCCAATGTGTCGCTATATGCAAATCAACGCTATAGATGAGGTAAATTAATTTTTCATTTTGCATTTATTTTTTAAACTTTTGAAATATATTTGACAGATTAGACCATCTCTGGAGATGTAAAAATTGTATTATATTTATAAAATATAATTTTATAGTAAATTTATATCAAATTTTAGCTTTATACTTCAATGTATAATTATAAAATTTTGTTGTAAAATTTAATATTTAATTAATGTTTTTTTTTAAAATAAAATCTAATTACTTTATAATCAATTTTATTATTATTTTAATATGTAAGACAATAAAAAAAATAATATAAATGTTTCATAATTTAATATGATAGTTAAATATATTAATAAAATAATATAAATAACATAAATATAAATAAAAAAAGTAGTGTATTTATTGTGGTGTAAATTTTACATCAAAGTAAATATAATGCTAAATTTATATCACTTTTTGATATACTATTAGAGTATACTTTTTGTTAAATAAGCTATATTTTAGCTTTTCACCACTTATTTACACATCTATTAAAGATGCTCTTAGCTATTATAAAACACTTGCAGGTGAGTTAAAATAACTTATGTGAAAATATAATTTTTTTTTGCCAACTATGTAAAAATATAGTTATATGTCAAAATTTACTTTCCATTAAATGAAGTATATGCTTAGCTATTTTAGTGTAAGGACTATTTTTTTTTACATTAGTTACAACTATTCATGCATTAAAATATTATTTTGTTCTTCTATAAATCTTTTTCTCCTTTTCAATATTCTATTTCTTTTGGATAAAATATTTAAATGATGTAGAAAAAAAAATTAATAAGTTAGGATACAATATAAATAAAGAAAATACAATTTAAATGAAGCATTTTAAACTAAGAAAGTGTAGAGTACTTTACTCTAAATGTTTGGTCAAAATAGAGCAACTAATAATAATGAACTATGTTCAATAATCGCCATCGGTTCACATCACCAACAGGCAACGACAAGACGTTATTAATGAGTTATATTCTTTTTTTATATATATAATATTCAGTATTTATTTTGAGACGCTAAGTACTATAATATTAATAACTTTGCGAAAAGAAAGGGAAGACTATTATAATATTAATAAGAAGGAGATGATGAATGATCAATGGAAGAAATTGCATTAAAAATAAGTCAAATTTATATTGTTTGGACACACATATCACGATGGCGATGCCGCCTAGAGATGGCCTCCATTTTTGCCCAATGGGTAAGGACAAATTATGAGTCATTGATGATGTCTTCAAAGGGTTGAAACTATAACTACACAAAGCTACGAGCAAAGGCTCATATCTGATTTTTTTTTTATTTATTAATTAAGAAATAGGCTGCTTACTTATAATTTTTTTAAATTATATGTATATATATTAATTAAATAATAAAATTGTGTAATTTAAAAAATATATATTTATTTTAAAAAATAAATAAATTTATATAAAAAACACTAAAGAATTTTAAAAAAATTATCCATACAATTTCTCATATAAAAAATAAAAACACATAAAAAATATATTCAAATGTATATTATAGCGACGAACTATTAAAAATTAAATAATATTCACACAAAATATAAATGTAAAATAAAAAGAAGATAATAAATTTATAAAAAAACTCATCATATAATTTTAAAATAAGTGTTATCATCGTATCTTACTTGTAGTTACCACTATATTTAAAGTTGATATCATCACCGTATATCACTTAGTTATCATTAATATTCTTTCTATTACTCCGTATGTAAAATAAATCAAATAATAGTCTGTAAGTACTCACTTTTATAATCATATTCTCTTATAAATTAATTACTTGCATATCTTTATGTATTTTAGCATATGTGAAGGAAAATGGACTAATAAATAATAATTAAATGTAGAATTTTGATATATTTTGTATATTTGTTAATATTAATTGTATATATTCTCTCTCTAAAATAATTATATATGGAGATAACATATATTTATTTATTAGTGATCATGTATGGTTTTATAGTTTTTTTTGAGATAATTAATGATCTGTAATTAAATAAAATAGAATGAAATAATTAGAAAAATGATAAAATAAATAAAAGTACCTAACTCATTCCTCAATTTTATAGCTTTATTATTATTATTATTATTATTATTATTATTATTATTATTATTTATTGACTGTATTTTTAACAATCGACGCGAAATCATAATAAATAAGATTTAAACTAAAATCGTAACAATAAATGTAATTCATGACACCAGAAATTACAATAAATGTAAAGATTAAAACACTTAGTTACCTGTAAATGATGTTTTAGTGATCTAATATATAGTCACTGAAACAAGAGCTCATCCATTTACTGCTATTTAACTAAGCTCGAAGGGAATCATCACTTGACTTCTATACACCAGTAGAAGCTATAGATTCCATATTTATGTTTAGCACTCTCACTCAGTTATGCTATCATGTTCCCAAAATATACGTATCACCCGGACCCAAAAGTAGGCTTAACTAATAAATTAAAGAACATGAATAGCACTCCTGAGATTGAGCCTGAGCATATCAGGATTTAGATTCTCTTAATCTAAGATCAACTTCTGATATTGACTGGGAAAGATACAACGGTAAGTTTATAATATCTTATCTAAGTTCAATATCGGTCCAATCCAATGTATACTCCATACATTCGAAACTAGTATGTCCTGGAAAGAACATAACACTTACTCCAAGTGTAAGTATACTTTATCGCTGATTATCACATCAGTGTAAATCCAAAATACTGATGAACAGGGACTAAGTCTTTTGAATCATATAATCACAATCACATTCCACTGTATTGACAATACTGTAATTGTGAATGAATATATGTTCTGGATTTAACTGATTTTGTGCATATATTAAACCATAAAAATGTAACATACATGTAAACATAAATCACTTCAAAATTATATATTGATAACTAATTAGATTGTAATGGGTTTTATTTAGGGCACAAAACCCAACAAACTCCCACTTGCACTAACATAAAACAAGTTGTGCATTACAATCAATCTTTCGTCTCAATCCTCTGATCAAGTGTAGTATGTTTGAATCCACCCATATTTCCGGAACCAAGTTCATAAAACTTATGAAGCCTCCTTAACTATATGCTTTACTCATCAAGGGATACTGAAATCCTTACTGTCCATTAAGTACATCTGAACAAACAGAAGACATATCTCTCAAATTTTAAAATTTGGAATTGAGATAATGCAGTGTAGAATTTTCTTCAGTAAAATAACTTTCTGGTAATTTCGAATTTACAAAGTTATATCTTCTTTGATGAAGCTTGAATTATTATAGATGGGTTTTTACACTCTTCTACAATGATTCCTCCACCCCCAGAGTAACCACCATCTCAAAATTCTTTATGAGTCGGTGTGGATATTAGGATCACTAATGCATAGTTCCATATAGGCCACTTTCATAAATCTTTCTTGATTGTCCCCTAATGTTCCCCCATTTGATTACATCTCAGATGGCTCCCACTCAATAGCAGATGTCTGGTTAGAAACTTTTAACCTTTTACTACTGTTATGAGGGATATCTCGTTGTGACTTATTATCTTAGTCTGAAACTGTAAGTTTCTCTAAGACTAGGTCAACAACATGCAGTCTAGTATTTGAACTGTAAAATACTTGCTAGAGATTAAGCAATCAAATCAAGATAGCATAAAATGTTATGAGGATTAGAAATCTTGTCTCAAGTCATTCGAATAGACTATGCAAGAATTCTTCTATCTTATTTTCATAATTCTGATAAGTTATTTCTATCCATGTGAATGGTTAGATTTGTTTTATCAGAGGTGTTCTTAATTTCCTATCACAAGTGTCAACCAAATGAAGATGGGTAAAAAATTTTAATATTCTCCCACTCAATTAAGGTAATGTGATACATTATCAAAGAACTTTATTGGTATCATTATTTATTACAACAGTAAATCTAAACTGGAACATATAATCAAGATTAAGGATTTATTCTGATAATAGCTAATTTATTATATTACTTCCATGTTCAAAATTATGTGTCACAAAGAGTATTGAGGAATAAAGTCCACCCCTAAGTATATAGAGATTATGATCCACCCCTAAAGGTTGTAAAGATCATGATTCCCTAAGTGTGATAGAAAGTCTGTGGAGTTGAATATAATCCAGAGTTCATTAGATATAAAAGATCGTTGAACTGCATATTCATTCTTAACTTTTCTCCACCCCTATCAGATAAAAAGATCTTTTTATTAAACAAATTCTCAATAATTGTTTTAGAATTAACAATTTCTAGTGTTTATGTAGTAATAACTCTGTAAGGAGTTTAAATAACTATAGAATTTGTATCAATAATAAAAACACATACACATACAAACATAAGAAATATAACAATTGGTAATTGATTTATAAGATAAAGTACTGAAGCTCAACTCATAGATTGCAATTAAAACTTTATTATAAACAAAAAAAATGTTTGCAATATTATGAGAAACGAACAGGGAATAAAATCCCAAACTTGAAATCCAAATTGTTTGAAAAATTAAACAATTAATTCAAAAAAAAATGAGCTTCTTCTTTATCATAGACGACCTCCATCCACAATCCAGCTTTCATATCCAACCCGCTAAGATAGCATCCGAGTTTAAGAAGCTTGAGCTATAAGAAGAATAATAAACAAGGTTTGTAGTCCAGAATTAATAATCCAAATGGATAATAATTCACTAAAATACATCAGTTTATAAAGAAATACCTTGTTTCTTTGCAAGAAGCTTAGGACATTGGGATTTCTAATGGCCTTTCTCATTGCAGTTGAAACATTTTCCTTTTGGTGTATCACCAGAAGCTCCAGCCTTTTTGTTCTTAGCTGCTTTCGCAGCTTGAGCTCGCTTCTTGGCATTTTTCCACTTCTTCTTATTATTGGATTGGAAGTAGAAGCAACGTGTGCCTCAGGATTACTCGTCCTATTACCATTTCCAGAATTCTGAGGTTTATTCCCTCTTTTCTTGGGACTTCCAATCAAATTTTCATATGTCTGAAGGTCGTTGATTAAAGTATGAAAGTCTTGTTCCTTCTTATTCGTGACATAATTTGATGTATAGGGCAGAAAGTCTGGAGTCAAACTATTCAAGATGAGACTCACTTGAGTAGTCTGATCCATTTCAGCACCATGATTCTGGGCTTCCTGGAAATAACTTTCCATTTGGAGAAGGTGATCACGCACATTCTGATGGGGTTCCATCCGTGCGTTGATGAATTTCTTAGTCGCGTCAAAGCGAGACTGGATAGATGCCATACCAAATAGCTCAGTTAACTGCGTCATGATTTCTGCAGCCGTGATAGTGTTAACAAACCTTGTTTTCAAGGTGTCAACCATGCTGGAAAGCATGAAGTATCGAGCTTTGTTATTAGCATTCTGCCAACGCTCAAACTTCTCTTTAACAGCTTTGGTTGCATTGTCACCTGGCTGTTCAGGAGATGGCTCAGTCAACACAAACAGGGCACTTTCACCTATGAGAGCAAAATTAATGTTCTCTCTCCATTTTGGGAAGTTAGCTCCATTTAGCTTATTTTCAGTTAATAGTGACAACATGGGATTCGACGTTGCAATTTAGGATACTACAAGATAATAAATAGAAATCAATTATGGTTTAACACAAAATCTTATTCAGAAATTATTAGCACATAGCAAGTAGGAATGACTACAGAAAATACTAAAAAATACAATCCTAAATAATTTCCAAAGTTTTCAACAAACTGATATCAGTGTCCCGTTTAGGCGAGAGTCAAAGCTATCATCCATTGAATAGAGTTCTCAGCTCATCTAAAATGACAAACATTCTAGCAACCTTTTATTCGATCGAAAAGAGAATCCGACGTTGTCCCGTTTAGGCGAGAGTCAAGGTCATTCCTATTTCATCAGCTTCCACCATTGTTTCATACGTTTGTAAGTCTTATACAATCGCCACCATTAGGGTGATCAGTACTAATATAAAAAACTTACAAATATACTTATCTTTCGAGATTAAACGGCGCTAACTTGCTAATGAACGTTCCTCCATTAGGGAGGATTACTCACTAAAACAATAGCTATGTAAAACCAACAATGGAGATCGAATATCTTAATAATAATAAAGCTCATTATTTAAAATGTATTTTCTTCTATTATTTATTTATTTTAAATATATATTTATTAAATTTTAAATTTAGAATAAAACTCTAAATAAAATTTAATTTAATATTTATAAAATTAAACTCAGATGGTTAAGAAAATAAAATGAATTATTTCCGTCTTAGTATTAATTTTCCAATAAACATTAAGAAAATTACTTAATTTAAGTTGTATTAATTTAAATTAATTTGCAACTCAAATTAAAATTTTCTACAAATATATATATATTGTATTTCCAAAAATATATAATTTTCGAAATACATTAAAATAAATCAAACTTTACTAGAAAAAATACTTCAAGCAAGAATACTATCTATCTAGATTTTCTTGACTAATTAATTCAATTTCTAATAATATATTTTAATTCCTTTATTTTAAATTAATTATTAAATGAAAAAATCATTGATTTAAGTTGATTCAAAATTAATTAAAATAATTAATTTACAACTTTAATCTATCTTTCAAGATAAATTTAAAATCATCTTGCATAATCAAATATAATTTTAAAAAATGATTAATAAAATAAATAAAATATATTTTGAAAATTATTCAAATTTAAGTTGTTGTGGAAATACCCAACTTAAAATAATTTTCTATTTAATTAAATATCATGAAAATAACAATATTTAAGTATCATTATGAAAATCAACTTAGATATTTAATTTTCAATTTAATTAAATGTATTAAATTCAGGAAATAAATAATTAAGTGTAGAGAAGGCTTAATTATTAATTTCCAGTTTAATACTAGGAAAAATATTCTTAACTTGAATTGTACAAAAATTAATTATTGAATAATTAATTTCACAATCAATAATATTTTCCTATTTTAATATTAGAAATAATAATTAGTATAGAAATAACTATCTAGAAAATATCTCATTTTAACTAAGTATCTTTTCAATATTTGAAAAATATCTGATTTAAGTTATTATAGAAAGAATCTATAATTTGCAACTTAAAATTTTCCAAATAAAATTTAATTAAATATCAAAATTAAGTAGTAACTACCTAATTTAAAGATATTCCATTTTAAGTTTAAAACCAACTTAAAAAATATCTTTTAAAAATCTCCAATAACCAATTCCTAGAATTCCTCAACTTAATATTAAATTCAAAAGATATTCAAAAGGAAAATTAGTAATAACTAATTTATAACTTAAATAGGAATATTTAATGAAATAATAAAAGTAAGTTTCAGAAAGAATCTAGTTAGTTAAATTCTTTATTTAATTAAATACAAGAAAAATACAAATAGTTTATCTAGAAATAATATTCTACAAACTATGTTTTTCTTAAATTAATTTCGAAGAAAGAAATTAATTATGTTGTTATTCAATTTTATTAGGTCAAACTAATTTAATTAACCTAGCACAGTTATCCAAACCAGGCAAATGGGCCTTCACGATTGGAGTTGTTCATGTGAGGGGGGCTGGATTCAGTATGTCGTACTTGTTGGGTTTTATGCCCTAAATAAAACTCATTTCAATATAATCATATTTACTTATTAATATAGATCAGAAATAACATTTAATGTTGCATGGTTCACATGATTTATTTCATGATTATATGTACATAATGTATAAATTCATCTGAAACCCTTTTCACATACTTGATCCTGTTTATTGTGCCGTCAACACATTGGAAAGTAAACATGACTATGTGAATAAAGTTTTCTAGATTTATCAGACATAGGGTTTTACAGATATAATAATCTACAACAGAGTTTACTTGCATTTGGAGAAGTGCTATGTTCTTTCCAGAGCATTGGTTAAAGTAAAGCTCAGGTTGGATGCATGGAGTATGCATCGGAAGGGACCGATATTGAACTTTGACTTAGATTTAATTAAACTTACCGTAAAATATATTCAAGTCAATATCGCCTAGTTGATCCTAGATCAAATGATCTTAATCCTGTTATGATTAGGCTCAATCTTGAAAGGCTATTCGTGTTCCTTGAATTGTTAGTTAAGCCTACTTTTAGGTCAGGGTGATACGTACTTTTTGGGAACACGGTAGTGCAATTGAGTGGGAGCGCTAGCATAAACATGGAATCTATAGCTTCTATCTGGCGAATAGTAAGCAAAGGATGATCACCTTCGAGCTTGACCAAACGAAAATAAATGGTGAAGATCTCATTTCACATAAGCTGAAATATCATTTATACGGGGTCAAGTGTTTTAAGGATAAAATACATAGTAGGATGTTACGGTAATTTAATCCCTTTACTGTGTAGATCATTCATATAGAGGATAATTGATCACATTAGGATTATAACAATGGATAACTAATGATGTGTCTATATGGTGGAACATATAGAGCATTCTATATACTGAGAGTGCAATTCTAAGTTCTATGCGTGGATTCAACGAAGAATTAATAAGTTAGTGAATTTTAGTGCTAAATTCTTGATCTACTTATTGGAAGCTCGGTTATATAGACCCATGGTCCCCCCACTAGTTGAGATAATATTGCTTGTAAGACTCATGTAATTGGTTTTGATTAATCAATTATAATTCACAAATTAGACTATGTCTATTTGTGAAATTTTCACTAAGTAAGGGCGAAATTGTAAAGAAAGAGTCTATAGGGGCATATTTGTTAATTATGATACTTTGTATGGTTCAATTAATAAATATGATAAATGACAATATTATTTAATAATTATTTATAGTTATTAAATAGTTAGAATTGTCATTTAAATGGTTGAATTAGGAAATTGGCATTTTTGAGAAAATCAGATACAAAAGGTGTTAAAATTGCAAAATTGCAAAAAGCAAGGCCCAATCCACTAAGTGTATGGCCGGCCACCTTAGTAGGTATTTTAAGTTGATTTTTTCATTATTTTAATGCCATATAATTCAAATCTAACCCTAGTGGAATGCTATAAATAGATAGTGAAGGCTTCAGGAAAAAGACTTCTGATTCAGAAAACCTGAGCCTTCTCTCTCCCTATCTTTGGCTGACCCTTCTCTTTCTCCTTCCCTCTTCAATTTCGAAATCCTTAGTGATTAGAGTAGTGCCCACACACATCAAGCAATACCTCAATCATAGTGAGGAAGATCGTGAAGAAAGATCATCAGCAAAGGAGTTTCAGCATCAAAGATTCAGAGAAAGAGATCCAGGTTCAGATATTGATAATGCTCTGCTACAGAAAGGAATCAAGGGCTAGATATCTGAACGGAAGGAGTCATATTATTCCGCTGCACCCAATGTAAGGTTTCTTAAACTTTATATGTGTTTAATTTATCGTTTTAGAAAGTTCTTATTTAGGATGTTAATAAACATACTTGTGAGTAGATCTAAGATCCTGGTAAAATAATTTCCAACAGTACCCACTTCTAAGGCTCCCAACTCTCACACAAGGCCCAAAAGAGAGGAATTTAACCTTAAAATGAACAACTGTTATTAATTGAATAGGCCCATTAACTAAATGAGCCTAAATAAAATCTATCAAGTTATGACATTTTATTTAGCAACAACAACCTATATGTGTCTATAATAGAAATTAAACATATAGGCTCACACAGGCACACAGATTTGGATGGACCCTATCATGTTACTAGGTCATACACAGATGAAAGAAGAATGTAAAATTTACCTGTTACAAATTATTTACTTGACCTATTGACAATTGAACCATGGGTTAAACTTAGATCATTGGATCTGTCAACAAGTTAACCATGACAATTTAGATCAAGCAATAATAGGTTTTAGAAAACTTACAAACAATCTAAAACACATACTCTTGCAACAAGTTAGATTTGGATAGTTGGAAGTAGGATTTATTTAATTTTAAAATATTGAACTTTATTTTAAAAAATAAATTTCAGTTTTTTAAAAATAATATTTAAAATTAAACCTACAATTTTGAAAAATTAGGTTTTAATTAACCTAAATGTCATTTCAAAATAAATTTGCTAACTTTCCTTTTAAATTTCATGTTATTTAATAAATTAAATATTCAATAAAATAGAAAATGGTAAATACATACCCTTTTCTGATTTTACAATTTAATTTAAGTAAGAATAACAAAATTTAAAAGTAAAAATATCTTATTTCCCCTTTTAAAATACCATGATTATAGTAATCTTATTCTAAATAAGGTCAAATTACAAAAAAAAATATTTAAATAAAAAAAATTAATTTCTGACCTTATATTTAAAAATAAGATAAAATAATCAAAATTTAAATGAAATAAGAAAAAAGATAAGCAATACTTGATTTTAACCTATTTTCAAATTCAAATTACACTAATATCTAAAATTAATTTTAAAATAAAATTAATTTATTTCTGATAATTAAATTTAAAAATTGAAAAACAAAAATCAAAATACAAAACTACACAAAAAATCGGAAGTCAATTCCATGAAATAGCATGAAAAATCGAAGAAAACGAAAAAAAAAAATTGCACACTGTACGGATGGTATGCGTTGCATACCACCCGCGCGCGCTTAGGGAGTGATCTGGCGAGTTTCCTCGGCGCTGGGAGGCTGCAAGCAGCCCTTCCCCGCGCATGGGTAGGGTGATCACCACCTCGATTTTTCCCGATTTTCAAAAATTCATAACTAATTCAAATAAAATCGAAATCGAGTTCTGTAAAAAAGTAAATTGCTTAGAATTTTCCAAACTATCCAATAAAAATAATTCCAGATACAGATAATCAATTATTTTTCCCAGAGTTCACAAACATCAATCAAACATCAATATGACACACCATGAAACCATCCAAATCACAAACAAATCGTTTTAAGTCCAAATTTCTTGCAAGCAAATCAATTACCATGGCTCTGGTGCCAGTTGTTGGAATTAAATTTACCAGGATCTTAGATCTACTCACAAGTATGTTGATTTAACAACCTCAATATGAACTTCTAAAATGATAAATAAAAACATGTAAAAGTTAAGAAACCTTACAGTGATGGCAGCGGAATTAAGTGTCTCCTTCCACTCAGATCTCTAACCCTTGATTCCTGTCTGTAGCAGAGTATAATCAAGATTTGAGCCCGAATGTCCTTCAGTTGGATGTGATCCTTCACAGTCTTCCAAACTATGATTGAGGTACTGTATGCTGTGTGTGGGCACTTCTCTCTCACAAGGAATTCGAATTCTCTCTCTTTTTCTCTCTTGATTTCGTGTGATACAATATGGCATGAATATCAAAGCATTTAAAAGCATTCCAAGAGAAGAGAGGGGGCGACTTTATATAGGAAAAGGGAAGAGCTCTACTTTCCAAATAAACAGTTTCCTCTTTTACTGTGTAATTGATTAACTGCCTTATTTAGTGTGATCCACCACTTTCCTATTATTGCTAGGATTTGATTAGCAATTACATGGCAATTTAAAATTGAAAATAATAATTGGGAAACATGCAAAGAGGTGGTCGGCCATGGTGTGATATGGGCCTCACTTGGATTTTACAGTTTCCTCAATTTTATTTCTATTTCTCCAAAAATGCCATTTTTCCAATTCTAATCATTTAAATGCCAAAACTAATTATTTAATAACCAAAATAGATTATTAAATAATATTGTCATTTAAAATAATTATTAATTAGACATACAAAGTCTCTCAATTAATAATTAAACCTAGAAACCCTTTTATTTACAATTTCATCCTTAAACTGTGAGAATTCACTAATTAGACATAGTTTAACTTTTAGAATTATAATTGATTAATCATAAATCAATTATAGAGTCTTACAAACAGTATAGTCTCAACTAGAATGGGGACCATGGATCTATATTGCTGAGCTTCCAATAAGTTGAACCGATTTACCAAGTAAATCCCTAACTTATTAATTCATTGTTGAATCCGCTCTTAGAACTTGGAATTGCACTCTCAGACTTATATAGAGCATACTATATGTTTCACGATATACATATGCTATCTCATTTAACCATTGTTATAATCTTAATGTGATTAAAAGATCCTCTATTTAGATGATTTACATCGAGATGAGACAAATTTACCGTTTACACCCCTCAATGTATTTTTCCCCTTAAAACACTTAGTTACCTGTAAATGATGTTTTAGTGATCTAATATATAGTCACTGAAACAAGAGCTCATCCATTTACTGCTATTTAACTAAGCTCGAATGGAATCATCACTTGACTTCTATACACCAGTAGAAGCTATAGATTCCATATTTATGTTTAGCACTCCCACTCAGTTATGCTATCATGTTCCCAAAATATACGTATCACCCTGACCCAAAAGTAGGCTTAACTAATAAATCAAAGAACATGAATAACACTCCTGAGATTGAGCCTGAGCATATAAGGATAGATTCTCTTAATCTAAGATCAACTTCTGATATTGACTTGGAAAGATACAACGGTAAGTTTATAATATCTTATCTAAGTTCAATATCGGTCCAGTCCAATGTATACTCCATACATTCGAAACTAGTATACTTTACCAATGTCGTGGAAAGAACATAACACTTACTCCAAGTGTAAGTATACTTTATCGCTGATTATCACATCAGTGTAAATCTAAAACACTGATGAACAGGGACTAAGTCTTTTGAATCATATAATCACAATCACATTCCACTGTATTGACAATACTGTAATTGTGAATGAATATATGTTCTAGATTTAACTGATTTTGTGCATATATTAAATATATATATTAAACCATAAACATGTAACATACATATAAACATAAATCACTTCAAAATTCTATATTGATAACTAATCAGATTGTAATGGGTTTTATTTAGGGCACAAAACCCAACACAGGAAACTTTGATTTCCTCAGAGATACCAAAGAGGCATATCTTAATTACTATGTGGGTTAAGCAGCCAAAGAAATCCTTGAGGCAGCCGATTCCACAGCGTCGACCGACCAGAACACGGAGACCCTAGCCCCTACCGACTAGAATACTGAGACCCCAGCCCTAGCTGACCAAACTGATTCATACCTGGGAATCTTGCATTGTGAATCTCTTTTTTTATTTGTTCGGCCCATGGGCTTTTATTAAAGATATTATGACCGGCCAAGCAGTTTTTAAAGTTGGTAATACTTCATTTTATTTTGAGACGACTAGCTGACCGGGCAGCCTTTATTCCCGGGCTTATACTGTGCTTTTATCATCTTTTAAATGAATATTTTCCATTGTTTTATTAATTGTGCAAACTGTTATGTTGTTTTTTTTCGAGCTTGTTATTTACTAATGCTTTGTAGGGTATAGTTGCCCCCAAGTGACCGAGTAGACTTATGACTCTTGGTCACATTCATTTCACAAGTATGGTTTTCGTTTGTTAAACTTTTAGGATTGAGCGGACCTTTTGTATGCATTAATGGTAAATTCATAACTTACAAATATAATTGACACAATTAGAGTAATAATTAATATATTTATTCATTTATTGGTCAAAACAGTTTTGTTACCATGGGAACTTACATTAATGAGAGCAAGTAAATGATCTAATTGATCTTTTTAGCTAAATTTAAACATAAAAAAAATTGCACGTAAAGAAAAAATTGTACTTTTGAAAATGGTAATTTGACCTAAGTACTTAGTTATTTCATCGAAACCTTTAAGCGAGGTCCGCCTAGAAGGCCATCTACTTAAAAGAAATGTTTTTGCATTGTGTACTTAAAGTGGTCATCCGACCATGTACACTTACTGGTAGTATTTCCTCAAATGTTCCCCATTTCAATACCTTGGTACCAGAACGAGCTCCATGTTTTTGTCATATCGTCCCAGCTTATATGCTCCCAAGTCTATAACTTCGACCACCTGATATGTTCCGTCCTAGTTAGGTCCGAGCATGCCAATTGCGTTGTCTTTTGTGTTCAAGAACACTCTTATGAGGACTATATTTCCCACAAAGAATTTCCTCACCCTAACTTGCTTGTTAAAGTATCTAGCCACCTTCTGTTAATGTGTTGCTAACTTTAGGTTTGTTGAGGCTCATTTTTCTTCAATTTCGTCAAGTGATTTTGCTAGAAGAGCATGATTATCTTCTTGATTGTAGGTTAATCTTCTGTGGGACGGAGGTTCTAATTCTATGGGCAACATAGCTTCATAACCATATGCCATTGCTAACGGTGTTTGTCCAGTTGCTATTTTTTCTGTTGTTCGGTATGACCACAACAGTTCTGGTAGTTCCTCCGGCCAGTTCTCTTTAGCTTCTTCAAGTCTTTTTTCCATGGTGTCTTTGAGTGTCTTATTGAATGCTTTGACTTGACCATTTGAATGAGGGTGTGCCACTATAGAGAAACTTTTTATGATTCCATGAGTCATGTAAAAATCTGTAAATAATTGATTGTCAAACTATTTGCCATTTTCTGAAACGATTTTGTGCGGGAGTCTGAACCGACATATTATGTTCTTCACCATAAAGTCCAATACTTTTTTAGATGTAATTATTGCCAAAGGCTTGACTTCTATCCATTTTGTGAAATAATAGACTGTGACCACTGCATACTATACCCCACCCTTACCTTTTGGCAATTGTCCGATCAAGTCTATTCCCCAGATAGCAAAAGACCAAGGACTTTGCATTTGAATTAGATTGTTGAGCGGTGCACGGGGAATTTTTGAAAATCTCTGCCACTTTTCACATTTCTTTACATAGGCCTTTGAATCTTCCATCATGGTTGGCCAGAAATATCCTTGCCTTAGTATTTTCTTTGATAGGCTCTGGCCCGCTGCATGGTTACCACATAATCCATCATGTACTTCGGACATGAGTCGTGCAACTTCCTCTTTTGTGACGCATCTAAGCAATGGCATGGAGAAACTTCTTTTATACATTACACCTTCAACTATGATATATAGTGCAGCTTTCCTCATCATTTTTTGAGCTTTGTTTCTGTTATTTGGAAGTTCTCTAGTATTAAGGTAGGCTACTATGAGTGTCATCCAGTTCGGTGTTGTGTCTATCATTTTAATTTCTTCAGCACAATTTATACTGGGCTCTTCTAAGAATTGAATAGGGACTAGATTGGCCTTATATGTTACTGTGCTGCTCGCAAGCCGAGCTAAAGCATCAGAAGTTGTGTTTTCTTCTCTTGGAATTTGCCTGAGGGTGCAACCCTTGAATTGTGTGAGCATGTCTTGTATCTTGCTTAGATAAGCCATAACTCTCTCTCCACGGGCCTCGTACTCTACTGAAACATGATTCACTACCAGCTGTGAATCACTATAGACTTCAATGTACTCAGCATGCAACTCCTGAGCAAATTTTAAGCCAAAAATGAGGGCTTCATACTCTGCTCTGTTGTTGGAGGCTTTAAACCTAAATTTGACTGCCTCGTGCAGATGTTGCCCTGCAGGTGTGACGAGGGCAACTCCTGCACCAGAAAGTTGATTTGTGGCTGACCCGTCTACATGCAATTTCCAAGTAGGTCTGTCTTGTCTTCTAACTGTATTACAATTAATTGAATTGTATCCATGGGTTACTACTCGACTTGTCGCTCACGATCTGTGTTCTGATTCAACCGGTCTCAGAGATCTAGAATGTTACGATTCAAGTGCTCGTGCAAGTCAGGTTGTTTAGGTTTAAATGTGCACGTAGATTAGGGTCGTGTTGCATGTCATTTCTTTGGTCGTAATTGCTAATCGGCCTTATTGCAGAATAACTCTCAGATTGATAACTCTCAAAATTACTTGATCACCTTGATAGTGGGGACACGTACCTTCCCCATCTCGCGTTTGTCTTTCACATGCACGGGTTCTAATCTATTTGCTCTGCCCATGAGTCCTCGATCTCGACCTGTTAGGATCTGTACTTGACCCTATTTCCTAAGGTTTTTTTTGTACTTGCCTTTGTCTTCGAAACAAATTTGACACATGTCCCCTACTTAAGTAGGTATACGCATTTTCTTTGTCATTTTGGTTTGGCCTTTACGAGTGTCTCGGTGGTTGACTTGACCAAGGCTGATTTCCTATAGCCTTCACATCATGCTGAGTGAATTCTTGATCCTTAGGTCGTGTTTGTCTGGCATCCGCGTTCATGTGAGATGACTTTGGGTTTTAAGGTTGTACATTCCCACAGTTTGCATTTCCACGGGAAGTTTCTGGATCGTTGGGTCGAGTTTCTCTGTTTCTAGTGTTTCTTGGATTTAGGGGGTTCTCTTCATCCACTAGATGTCTCTCATGTTCCCAAGTTGACCATCCTGAGTATTCGTCGGATTTCTAGGATTATTTGCTCTTGGGGTATCCCCATGTTTTCTGGTCCTAGAGCCTTTGGGTCTTCCCTGAGGTCATCTAGCTGTTGTGTCGAGTTACTTTGGAGGGGCATCACTGCGTCCAGCCCTTGCAACCACCGCCTCATGCTCCAATTCAGCATTTCTTTGATTTGACTCAACCACTCGCTGTCGAAGTTGCCTATTTTCTAGTTCCACTAATGGAACATATCTAGTGGGATCGTAGGCATCCTCACTTCGTCTTTCTGGGATTTCATCCTCAATTTGCTCAAATTATCCACCATTTCCTCTCCAAAAGCAAGGAGTCTCAATTTTGCTTGTCCTGTGAGAATTTTTATGTTCCTTCCCTGGACGCTGAGTTGTTTTCTTCCAGTTGATTCTTTTTGTTTCGAGGAGTATCGTCTGCCATGGATGGAAAGTTTGAATATATTTCAAGGAGAGTATTTTCTGAGTTGTTTTTACAAGGCTCTTAATCAAAGCACCAAACTGTTAACACAGATTTTTCGTTAACTAATAAATAAGCCTTTTTGTAATAAATGTACTCAAGAATTAAATGAACAGTAATAATAATAATGACAAAAATAATAATAATAAATGACAAGAAGATTTTTAACATGGTTTTGAAGTTAATTTTTCATAGTCCACGAGTCCATCTTATTCTAGGATTAATAAATTGTATACAAAATACAATATAAGACTGGTATGATACTCTCTTTTTCTCAAATTGGCCATCCCTTGTTCTTTGGGTTTCGTCCCTATTTATAGGAGTTTAGAGTGACAATTATTTTCTTGGGATCTTATCACTTGTAATTGTTTGTGAAACATAGACAATCTTCACATTTCACATTTACATTACATGGGATAATGACAAATAACTTCTCATAACTGCTCTCTTAAATTTATCTATAAGAGGTTATGTTGACTATGTCTTATTCTTCTCACAATTCAACCAATCTCCTTAAGACACTTTATCATAAAAAAGGATTATCAATGCCTAAGTTTACTTTAAGTAGTACTTCTCGCATTCTTCCATAACGAGACACTTATCATAGTAAGACAATTGTGAGATGAACCATGCTGGGAATTTTGTCTTTATTCTTTCAACATACTCACGAGTATGTGGGTCAATGAGCTGCGAGCTCTTTGAATAATTCATAATCTACCCTTTCTAAATATTGTCATTCTATTGTGTATTCTGTGTATCCCATGATGGACCATCTTTATTTTTCATTCATCTCGCTAATCTCATTAGTCAGTAGTTATTATTCATGGCTCATCGTTGTCTTTAAGAAGGTGAGTTCGAATATTTCTACCAAGTCTATTTTTCGAGACAAGTTGTCTGAATGTATTTATTATTGTATAATTTGGGCTGGTTCATATTCCAGCTTCATTACACGTGTCAACACCATATTGCAACTCGAAATATGGGTATAACAATAATAATAAAAATAATATTTAGTAAAAGATTATCTTATCATTTCTTAGCTACTAAGAAATCTCTAATCCTAGAGTATTTAGTCAACCCCGAGTACTCCAAAATACCCCTATAATTCTAAAATTGACTTGTCTCAATTATCCCATCAAAATTACTAACTGAACACGTTGTGATATTTTTGGCTTCCGATTGGGTCTCCAAGATCGCCAAACCTGAAAATATTTTTATTCCACAAATAACTCACATTATACCAAATCATCGAAGGATACCGAAGATTATGCTCAAAACAATAAAAAAAAATTTAGGATAGAGAGGTATTTTATGGAACAACAATACCAAATCATCAATTTATTTTGTGGCTTTCGGTATTACATAGACTACAATTAAAAGAGACATTATTCAGATTCATTGTAGCATCATATGATATATGTTTGTTGTGTGGTATGCATAAGAAAACCAGAGATTATTTGTTTTTTGCATGCCATCTGAGTAAGGCCTTTTTGAACAATCTTGAGATGGAACACATTAGCATCTTCAATCTTGAGATTGTCGAGATGGCTTAAAGTAACCAAATTTAGGAAGCAGGTTATGGTGACTTCAGTAGCAGCGATGGTGTATCATTTGTGGAACTGCCAAAATGAAGCATTATGGATTCAAAAAATTTATACAACAACAATTTTAACAAAAATAATTAAGCAAGATGTAAAGTATAAAATTAGAGGTATAATGCCAACAAAAATACAATTCATTGATAGAGTTTGGTTTAATTTTATGTATTAGAATTAGCATGCCAACGTGATAGGTGTTGCATAGGTTGTAATTTAAGTATTATGCAATACAAAGTTTTGACTTACCCAAAAAAAAAAACTCATATTATACCCACATATTCTAAATAAATCTTCGTAATTAATAAATTATACTTATTTATTCACCTATAGTAAAGTTTCCTAATTTATACTAAATTCGATTAGTAGGATCATAATCTTGCTCATTACTCTCTAATTTATCTATAATATATAATAAATCCTAATTATTCCTAATTAGAGTTTTGGTATATTACAGTTATTTTTTTTTTTTGTTGAGTTGATTATAGACTCAAAAAAATAACAAAGACATATACATAGAGGTAGAGTTGAACTCACTCTCCTCTACAAGATAAAGATACTCTTTCTTACAAAATAAGAATGAAATACAAAGAGATGAAAGAGATAGAAAATCTAGTAGCCAATATAAATATTTATAGATAATATACTCATAGTGGAATGCTCATACATGGACTAGACACGTCCATAGCCCATAGAAAACATTCCTAAAAGAAATCTTCAATCAACCCAGAAATTTCTTGTTCTGTACATACAGAATCGTGAGCAGTAAGTGTAAATTTTTTTGTATAAAAATAGAAACTTCCATTTAAATTTTCATTCAATATCTGATCAAATCACTTAAAATATCAATATAAGATCAGAATAATGTATGCATCTTGGTTGGAAGGAAATAACTCTAAAAAATTTTAATTTCATCATTAAATACTTACTATATTTATCTTACTTTTCAGAACTAGAAAATCTAGACACCAAATATTTCTTCAATAATAAATCAAATAAAATATATATGAAAAATAATATACAACTCAACCAAGATATATATAATGATTATAAATTATTTTTGTCAATTAATATAGTTAAAAGGAATTAACAAATAATTTAATATTCAAAAATATTTCAAATGATTTAATCTTATTTAAAATCAAAATATTTATTACAACTTTTCATAGCATAAACTCAAATAAAAGCATCTTAATTCGAAAAACTCAAATTCACTTGACCATCATATAACCCAAATTAAGGGAACTACTATCTAAATTTATTGACTTGGTCTCAACCCATTGTTACATTTGTTTGTAAAATAAAATATATATCTATATAATATATAAAAAAGAAGTCATATAAGGCCCGTTTGGTAGGTCATATAAAGGTTCGGGTCCGAGTCTGATGTTCGAGGCCAGGGTCAGGGGTCGGGGTTCGAGATTCAAGGTTCGGGTCTGCGTTTGGATCGTGGGTCTGGGTCTGGTGTTCGGGACCGAGGCTGGGGTCTGGGATTCGAGTTCGGGTCCAGGTCCGGGTTGGGGGTCCGGGTTCAAGTCGGGGTCCAGGTCCCAATTTGGGTCCAAGGCATGTTCCAGGTCCGAGGTCTGGGTCAGAGTTTGAGTTCAAGTTCGGGGTTCAAGTCTCGATTCAGGTCCGGGGTTTGCGTTTGGGTCTAGGGCATATTCTAAGTCTGGGGTCTTAGTCTGGGTTTGGGTCCAGTCCAACCCGTGGTCGAGGTTGGGGTCGAGTTTATTGTAAAGAATTTATAATTTTACACAACCTATTATTACAAATCAATATCAAACATAGTATTGTATTAAATAATACTAATACAATACAATATAATCCAACACAATATTATACTATATAATACAATACTATACAATACAATATATTACGATATAACAAACGAGCCATAAGTGTGTAAATTTGAACTCACAATTACAACTTTAAATCATTAAAATAATTACTTTTTTTCTTGTCAAAGGGGAAATTTATGGAGAATTTCATGTTCAAATATGTAAACTAAACAATTGACTCGCATTCGGTGTTCATAGAATCTCTGTTCATAGAATCATAGACTTTTATTTCTAGAACTAATTCATCTACTTTTCATATTTAAAATATCCAAAGATAAGATATTAAAATATATGTATCTCTAAATATAATCTCTTCCACCTTACATTCTTGAAAATATTCAAAAATAAAATAAAATACTTTTTTTTTTCTAGATCAAACTAGATTGATCAACGTATGCATATAATATTTTTATTGCCATGACAGTTTCATTCTATATTTTTTTTAACAAAAAAAAATTGGATTTTATATATTGTGTAAGATTACATAAAAAAACCATAATCTCAATATAATTTTAAACATACTTGACATACACTTAGTTATAATAATACTATTTGGTCCTATATTTTATTATAGTAACCTTATATTCTTAGAAATTTTATTTTGAATTTCACTTTTTTTTTTTAAAAAGAAAAAAAATAATTAAATAAAATTAGAATTCTAATATCACCTGTAGTCAAAATATTTTCAAATATAACAAAAATACAATGGATGAATTATAAATCATATTTTAATACTCAATATTAAAATGGGTATATATGTTATAAATTTTTTAAAAATTAAAAGTATATTTTATTACAAAATATAACGTCTAATAATGTTCGGTCAATAATGGACGAAAATACTAGTTCAAAATTATTTTATAAATCCTAAAATATTATATTATATGTTTCAAAAAAAAAATTATATTATATCATTTTTGTCTTTAAGTTGGTCAAAATTGGTTTGCCGCCTTAGTTTTTCTCTATTTGCCTATCTGGACAACCTAGCATTTCATTTTTTATATAAAGGTTGAAATTGTAATTATAGTAAGTAATTTATTAAATTTTAAATAATTTAAGATATAAAAAAGGTTAATTAGTAAATTTTTTCCCCGAACTTTGACATGTACTAAATCATGCCCCCTGAACTTTTTGGCCGTTAAAAATTCCCCTTGAATTATTAAGATTGTTAAATTTAAGGACTTTTATCTAATTTTAGTAAAAAAATTCTAACATAGATGAAAGTTCAGGGGCATGATTTAAAACATATAATAATTTGAGGGGCATGATTTGGTAGATATCAAAGTCTGGAGAGCATGATTTAGTACCTGAAACAATAAAATTGAATGAAATTAGACAAAAGTCCTTAAATTTAACAATCTCAATAGTTCAGGGGGAATTTTTAACGGCCAAAAAAGTTCAGGGGCATGATTTGGTATATGTCAAAGTTCGGGGGAAAAATTGCTAATTAGCCTATCAAAAATACTGGAAATTCTATTTATATCTCACAAAATGATAAATACATCCTATAATTAAAAAAATATATATATAAACTTAAATAATTTTTAAAAATTACTCTTAATATTTTTTTAAAATTTTTTCCTTGCAATATTTTTATGTTAATTTTAATAATTATTTAAATTTTATTTTCATAATTTTTAAAACTTATGTATATATTTTTTTTTTCTAAAATAATTTCATATAATTTTTTATTATAATTATAATATTTAAAATATAATTTATTTTTGTTTAATAGGTATTTTATATTTTAAGAATATGAATTGGAAGAGAAAATTTTAAAAAATTTAATACAATTAAATATATAAATTTTATATAAAATAAAAATTATTAAAATTGGGTGTTTTTAGAAATTTTTGGGGTGTAAATAAAATTTCTCAAAAATACATGTCTATTAAAAAAGAAATTTTTACATGAAAAATACAAATTGACACTTTATTTACAAAAATACCTCCATAAGGTGTGGGCAATAATTTTATCTTTAATGAGCTTTTATGTACCAAAATACCACTTACACATATCTGTAAAATCCTTTTTTGGCAAGTTAGTTGACAAAATATTTTTTCTTTTATGGTAAGATTCTTGTGCATTCATAACCGATTTCTTACCTTGTTTATTCGGTTTATAGTTGCTCTTTTCCTTGTTAGGAAAGTTGCACTTTCAGCTGAACTTTCCTTTGTTTGGAAACTTCTTAAAAGAGAAGCAATTCTCATTTGGAAAGTTGTCTTTTTTAGGGAAACTTTGATTATTGCATTTTCCTTATTGATTTCGATTGTATCTTGATACAATCAGAATATCTAATCTGTTTTTGGCAGGAATCAAGCATTAATAGAGGATCGGACCTGATTATAGCAAGTTTCCCGTTTCTGGTCTGATCTGCTGCGTCAGCATCCGAATCTGATGCTGCAGATCGTGTTTTCTTAGGAAAGTTTTTGTACAGCTGTAGATTCGATCTTGTGACTGTCTCTAAGGTTTCTATGTTCTATAAATAGAGCCTAGAGAGCAGCCATTCGAATCAGCTCTTCCATTAATCATTTTTTGCATTTATCTTTTTGAGAGAAGAGTGTTTCTTTGTTTTGTGAGAGCCTAGTTGTTCATCGAGGTTCTAGTTGTTTATTTCTGTTTTTACTCTGTCCTAGAGGTTGTGAAGAATTACTTGACTGAACAAGAGATTGGTCTTCGGGAGAAGACTTGATAAAGCCTTACTTCGAGAGGAAGTAAGCACTTGGTCTTCGGGAGAAGACTCATTGAAGCCTTACTTCGGGAGGAAGTAAGCACTCACACTTCAAAGACGAAGGGAGTTCGGGCTTGAAGGTGTTTCAAGAAGTCAGATTCATAAAGTGGATTACAAAGGATTGCGACAATACTTTAGAGGGAGTCTAAACTTGTTTAAGTCAATTGTCTTTGTAATTTTGATACTTTATTAATTGATTTCATTCCCTGTGCATGGCCCCGTGGACGAAGAGTGTTCGTGAGAACACTGATACCACGTATAAATCTCTTGTGTCAAGTTATTAATTTTTCTGCTAATATTTTATATTCTGCCTGTTTTGTTTTGCTGTAGCAGAATTACTTTCTGCTTCTGCAAACGCTTACAGTTTTATATTTTTTTTTTATATATAACTGACATTTTGCAAAAACACGGTTTTTCAATTGGTATCAGAGCGGGACACTAAACTCTTAGTGTGGTCCTATAACGTTTTTGTGTTAAAATGTCATTTTTTGCAGAAGGAAGTTCTATTGTTCCCCCACCACTCCTCAATGATTCCAACTATCCTTATTGGAAGGTTAGAATGAGAGCCTTTATCAAGTCTCAAAATGAGAAAGCATGGAGGATGGTTCTTTCAGGATGGTCTCCTCCTGTTGTGGTAGATTCTGAAGGTAATTCTAAATTAAAATCTGAACTTGAATGGTCTACTGAAGATGATAATTTGTCTGCTTATAATAGCAAAGCTTTACATGCCATATTTAATGGAGTAGGTGAAGGTTATATTAAGCTTATATCTTCTTGTGAATCTGCTAAGGATGCTTGGCAGATCCTTCAAACTCAGTTTGAAGGAACATCTGATGTTAAGCGTTCTAAATATATTATGCTTCAGACCAAATTTGATGATCTTAGGATGTCAGATAATGAAACCCTAACTGAATTCTATGAAAAACTATCGGATATTGCTAATGAATATTTTGCTCTTGGTGAAAAACTTGATGATTCTGTTCTTGTGAGAAAAATTGTTAGAGTTCTTCCAGAGAGGTTCGATACTAAACTTTTAGCAATGGAGGAGGCTAAAGACTTTAGCACAATGAAGGTGGAAGAATTAATGGGTTCTTTGCGCACTTTTGAATTGAATCAGCAAATCAAGCAGAAGGACAAACCCAAGTCCATTGCTGATAGAGGTAAAGGTATTGCTTTTAATGTTACTGAAAAGAAACTTCAGATGATGAAGAAGATGATGAGATGGATGTTTTAACTAAAAACTTTCAAAAGTACATGAAAAAGATAAGTGACAAAAAGAATTTTCCAAAATTCTCCAAAGGTAATATTTTTTCAAAACCTTCAATGACTAACAAAAAGGGAATTCAGTGCAGGGAATGTGATGGTTTTGGACATATTCAATCTGAATGTGCAAATACACTGAAAAAGAATAAGAAAAGTTTCAATGTCACATGGAGTGACGATGAAACTGATAGTGATGAAGATATTTCCAAAAATGTTGCACTAACCTCAGTTTCTTCTAAGTTTGTTTATGATTCACAGGTGAAAGAAAGATTGGTATGTTTGAATAATACCATTGAAAAAGAAAATTCTGATTCTGATTCAGATGAATCTGACATCTGTAAGGAGTCACTGGCTGAGTCTTACAAGGTTATGTATGAAAAGTGGATACAGGTTACTTCTGAAAAATAGATCATTGTCAAAAATAAATAAACAATTGTCTAATCAAACTGAATCTCTTGAATTAAAAATTAAAGAATTTGAGACTAATTTTTGTTTAAAAGATGAAGAAATTATTCTATTAAAGAAGGAACTTGATAATTTTAAGAAAAATATTCAAATGCTTAACCCTGGATCTTCTATTTTTGAGGAAGTTCGGAATGCAGGTCAAAGAGGCTTTGCTGGTCTTGGATCAAATGGTGCTGAAAGTTCTGGAAAAACAAAATTTGTAAAATCTAGTGTTCCAGCAAATTTACCTGATGCTGCAAATTTAAGATCTGCTGCAACAAAAATGTCGTCTACAGAAGCAAAGTCTCCAGTATGTTCAAAAAGGATAAGATCTCAAGTAAGAAGGTTTGTTCCAATCTGTCATTTTTGTGGTATTAAAGGACAAATCAGGCCTAAATGTTTCACGTTGCAAAATATGTTTAAAACAAATTATTTTGGTAATTTGAAATTTTTTCAAAAGAAACATAGTGCTTTGAAACAAAAATGGATTGAAAAAGAAAAATGTCTACCTGGTTTTTCTGATAAAAGTGTTGCTTCTCAAATGTGGAATTTTGACAGTGGTTGTTCTAGACATGTGACAGGTGACAAGGATTTTTTAGTGAATATCAGACCAATACAATGTGGTGAGGTCACGTTTCGTAATGGTTTAACAGGAAATGTCATTGGTATGGGAACTCTCAATTTTGAAGGGTTTCCAAGGTTGAAAAATGTTATGCTTGTTGAGGGACTAAAAGCTAATTTACTTAGCATTAGTCAGATTTGTAATCAAGGGTATACCGTCAATTACGACAATGATCATTGTTTTGTTCTTAACAGTGATAAACAATGCATTTTACAAGGGTTTAGATCTGTTGATAATTGCTATACTCTCACATCTATTCTTACTTGTCATTCTGCATGTGAAAATACCAGTGCCATAAATATTTCTAAAAATCCTGTTCAACATTCTAGAACAAAGCACATTGATATAAGGCATCACTTTATCAGGGAACTTGTTGAAAATAAATCTTTGCAATTAGAATATGTTTACTGAAAAACAATTAGCTGATATTTTCACCAAGACCCTAGATTCAAGTCGCTTTGACTCCCTCAGAAAGTCTTTGGGAGTTTGCATTGTCTAATCTCTCTTGTTCATATTTTTTTTGTACAATATTGTTAAGTTTTTTCTTTCTAGCATTTAATCTTCTTTCATTTTAATTTGACAAATTATGTTTATGCTTTTGGAATATAATTAGTTAGGATCTCATTTTTATCATACTTTTTGAAATTGAGTTAAAAGGTTCATGTTACTTTTTATTTGTGTCTGGGATTAAATAATGTTCTTATACAGAGTTGAGCGATTTTTGTTTCAGTTGCTTGTCAGGCCCCTTGCTGGAATAGAGCTACCCATACTGAGGTGTGAAAGCCATCTTTTGAGTAAGCTGGAATATTGTAATTAGCAACTATGATGAGGATGCAGTACCATAGAAAAGGGCTACCTTCAGTATGGTGTGATAACATCCAGTTGCGGGATCAAATTGAAAAAGGCGAAAATGAAAAATCTTGCCAAGGACAATGATCCTATTTTCACTGCACACACTTATGTCTGACAAGTGTGTTCAATTCTGTAAGTCTCCTCTACTAAAATAAATTAAAAATCCTGGTTCACAATTGTTAGTAACATGCATATCTTTTTCCTCAACATCAATTAAGTATGATTTGTTCTTGAGATACTAACTATTTATACTCTTTCGAAAGCATAACATGTATTTTTGTCATTTGTAATGATTTTTGATTAAATTGCTTGGTTTAGAATTTCTTATATTTATTGTACATCTTTTATTTTATTTTCGGTTCTTTAAAATTAAAAATAAAAAAAATATAAAGAGAGGGAGGTGTTGGTGACTTGATTCATGGGCTAAAGGAAATTTGTGCTTAATTGGTAAGTATCAATATTTATTCTTTCTTGATTTATTTTGATATGTTTCTATTTAAAGATTGATCTCTTATATGGTAATGTGTTTTAATCTTCAAAGATTGTCTTGAATAGGATATTTTTGGAAATAATGTTGGTATTTCTAGTTTCCCTTTATTTTTTTTTTTAAAAAAAAAAGGAAAGGAGAAATTTTCTTTTTTTGCAAGATAGTGGGGCGGTTTCCTTTTGTGTTCTTGGGCTGGTAGTTTCTCTTTTTAAGTTGGTTTCCTCTTTTGATCCTTTCTCACATGATTATATAAACCAACTTCCTTTGTTTTTTATTTTCATAACCTAGCTACCCGATTCCTATTTCTTTGTGTTCTTGCTTCTTTGTTTCTCATTCTTACTTTCAGAAATTCATGGCTACAACTAAGAACTTAGGGCATCCAAGGAAAATGGTGGAATCCGAACAAGCCCTCTCAACTGCTCCTCTTGTTGCTCCAATCGTCTTGCTGCCATGGAGGAGGTTCAGCAAGAGATGTCCAAGCAGCTGTCCTCATTGATCAAGCTTTATGGAGCATAAGTTTTCTTTCTTTTTGTTTTTGTTGGACATATTTCTATATTTTCATTTCTTTTTGTCTTTGGCCCTTATAGATAAACAAAAAGGGGGAGTAATTGGGTTTTTAATTGTATACTCAACTGTCTAGGGGGAGTTGAGGTTTGTTTTTGTGTTTGTGTTCGTCTTTGGTCAAAGTTAGCTTTTTATTTTGGTTTAATGTTGTGCTTCTCAGGGAGAGTTTTTATGTTTGTTTCGCTAACTTTGTTTTGTAGGAGTTTGTTAATTAATAATATTTTGATTATCTAAAGTGCCAAAGGGGGAGATTGTTAGGTCCTTTTTTGGCAATTTAGTTGTCAAAATATTTTTTAATTAATGTGCATTTTATTGAGCATTCAATTTGTTTTTATCAACTCTAGACCCTTTTCCAGGGGGAGTTGTGTTTGGTACTTGTGGACTTATTTGGATTAAAAGTTAGCATGTTTTTTTGTTGTTTTACAATTTCGAGTGTGTTACTCAGGGGGAGTTGTTATCTGTTCTTGCTAACTTTAATTTGCAGGTACTTTGTGTTAAAAAATATTTTGTTCATCTAAAGTGCCAAAGGGGGAGATTGTAAAGTCCTTTTTTGGCAAGTTAGTTGACAAAATATTTTTTCTTTTATGGTAAGATTCTTGTGCATTGATAACTGATTTCTTACCTTGTTTATTCGGTTTATAGTTGCCATTTTCCTTGTTAGGAAAGTTGCACTTTCAGCTGAACTTTCCTTTGTTTGGAAACTTCTTAAAAGAGAAGCAATTCTCTTTTGGAAAGTTGTCTTTTTTAGGAAAACTTTGATTATTGCATTTTCCTTATTGATTTCGATTGTATCTTGATACAATCAGAATATCTAATCTGTTTTTGGCAGGAATCTAGCATTAATAGAGGGTCGGACCCGATTAGAGCAAGTTTCCCGTTTCTGGTCTGATCTGTTGCGTCAGCATCCGAATCTGATGCTGCAGATCGTGTTTTCTTACGAAAGTTTTTGTACAACTGTAGATTCAATCTTGTGACTGTCTCTAAGGTTTCTATGTTCTATAAATAGAGCCTAGAGAGCGGCCATTCGATTTAGCTCTTCCATTAATCATTTTTTGCATTTATCTTTTTGAGAGAAGAGTGTTTCTTTGTTTTGTGAGAGCCTAGTTGTTCATCTAGGTTCTAGTTGTTTATTTCTGTTATTACTCTGTCCTAGAGGTTGTGAAGAACTACTTGACTGAACAAGAGATTGGTCTTCGGGAGAAGACTTGATAAAGCCTTACTTCGGGAGGAAGTAAGCACTTGGTCTTCGGGAGAACACTTATTGAAGCCTTACTTCGGGAGGAAGTAAGCACTCACACTTCAAAGACGAAGGGAGTTTGGGCTTGAAGGTGTTTCAAGAAGTCAGATTCATAAAGTGGATTACAAAGGATTGCGACAATACTTTAGAGGGAGTCTAAACTTGTTTAAGTCAGTTGTCTTTGTAATTTTGATACTTTATTAATTGATTTCATTCTCTGGGTGTGGCCACGTGGACGAAGAGTGTTCGTGAGAACACTGATACCACGTATAAATCTCTTGTGTCAAGTTATTTATTTTTCTGCTAATATTTTATATTCTGCCTGTTTTGTTTTGCTGTAGCAGAATTACTTTCTGCTTCTGCAAACACTTACAGTTTTATATTTTCTTATATATAACTGACATTTTGCAAAAACACGGTTTTTCAATATCTATTCATGTTAGTCCAAATATCAACTTTTTTTTCTCTTTTTTTCTTTCATTTTTCATTTTCAAATTTAGCATTTAGTTTCTTGTTCCTTTTCTTTCTCAGTTTTTCATTTCAAAACTAACTTCCAACCATTACCCTTTCGAAACCCACATCCAAAACTCACAAAAACTACCTCTCAGCCATAATTTTTGCCATCTTTTTTTTTTTTTTCCCAATTACCTCTTTTATTAGTTTTTTTTATATCTTTCATTTCGTATATATAATGGTTATTTCCTGTGGCTTTGCTTCTCCATCTTTATAACCAAAAAAAGCTTCAAAAATAGATCATAAATCAGTTGCTAATAAGGCTAAAGGGAAACGCCCAGTCATCGACGATGATGACTTCGATTTTCGCTTCCCCCGTGGCTAAAGGTGGTCATCGTCCAATGAAGAAAAAGTTAAAGGTGTCTTTGCCTGAAAAAAAAAATGTCAACTCTGACGCCCGAAAGAGAAAGAAAAAGTCAACTTCAAGTCAACTATGATAAAACTGTAATGCAACAGTTAAATCTGTTGCGAGCCAACTAACATAAAAATACAAAACAACTAATAATTTCACATATTTAATACAAACCAATGGAAGCCAACAAATGAATTTGGAAATACTGTACCAGCTAAGGTCACCTATAAGAATTGCAAAGGTATGGGGCATGAGACAGCTGATTGCAGGAAGAGAGAAGGTAAGCCACAAGAATGGGTGATTAAAAAGGACTCCAAAAAAACAAAAGGGACGACTGGTGAAAAAGCGCCTGAGAAAGAATTCATTCAAGTCAGAAATTGTTGGAAACTAAAAGAGAAAGAGCCTCCTATACAAACAGAAACGGCTAACACTTTCACAGTCCTTGAACAAGCTGATGCTACTGTTATGGCAGCAGGGGGAATTTGTAGAAGGCAGTCAAGAGCAAAACACAAGAGAGGGGGGAGGTTCCTTTCTTGTTCATGGATAGAATCATTTGTTGGAACGTCTAGGGAATCAATAGCCAGCAAAAACAACTGAATGTCAAGCAATTTATTGCTCTACAAAAGGCTGGTCTAGTTGGTCTCCTCAAGACGAGGGTTAAGTCTTCAAAACTTGGAGACTTATACCAAAGAATGTGTCAGGGGTGGTGTTTCACATCAAACTTAGCGTGGCATAAAGGTGAAAGAATAATGATGGCTTGGAATCCGCTTCTTTTCAATATCACTATCATCAAATGTACTAGTCAACTGATTCATTCTCACATTGAGACTTTAAACAATAGGTATAAGTTCTTTATTACCTTTGTTTATGGTTTCAATGATGACAATAGGAGGAAAGTTCTATGGAATGATTTGCGTAGTATTTCTAGTCAGGAGCCGTGGGTTATATTTGGTGATTTTAATGATATACTATCTAAAGATGAGAGAATTGGAGACAAGGCAAGAGTTGGCACTTCTACAGCTTTCTTAGATTGTGTTAATGACTGTCAAATTTCAGATGTTAAAAGCAGTGGTTGTTTTTTCACTTGGAGTAATAAGCAACATGCAAGTGATATAATCTATTCCAAGATTGATCGGGTACTAGCTAATCAATCTTGGATGGTTTTATTCACAAGGGCTGAAGCTCTCTTTCTTAGTGAGGGAACTTTTGACCATACTCCAGTTGTTCTGAACATATATCCTGCTTTCCCTTGTGGAAAGAAGCCATTTAAATATTTTCGTATGTGGTCCTCTCATCCTAGCTACCATACGGAAGTCAAGAAAATTTGGGAGGAAAAGATAGTTGGCTCCAAAATGTTTCAAGTGGTCTCAAAGTTGAAAGCATTGAAGATTTTCTTTAGGAAATTCAATAGAGATCACTACTCTGATATTCAGGCAGCAGAGAGAAAGGTTAAGCAAGATTTAGACGAAATACAAGGGCTCTTTCACCAAAATCTGCTTGATGTCAATTTGCAGAAATAGGAGCAAGAAGCAAGAGAATTTATATGGGAAAATCCGAAAAGATTACTCCTCTTTCTTACCGCAGAAATCTAGAATAAGTTGGCTAAAGGAAGGGGATGAAAACTCAGCTCTCTTTCACTCAAGCATCTGAGAAAGAAGGATCTGTAATAGCATTTTGTCAATCTGTGACACTGCAGGAAGAAGAATGGAGGAACCTGATGAGATTACAAATGCTTTCTTGATATTTTTATCAGAAACTGTTGGGATCTAAAACTGAAAATAGAAGAGTTGTAGCCACCAAATTAATCACACAAGGAGCTTGTGTAACATAGCAACACACTCAGATTTTGATGGCTCCTTATACCTTGGATGAAGTCAAAGAGGCTGTCTTCAATATTCCTGCAACAAAGGCTCCGGGGCCAGACGGTTACAATAGTTCATTTTATCAAGACAACTGGAAATTGGTCAAAATGATATCTTCGAAGCAGTCACTTCCTTTTTACATACATGCCAGTTGCTCAAGGAATTAAACTCAATAATCATTACACTTGTGCCCAAAAGCAAATGCCCAAATGTTGTCAGTGACTATAGACCCATAGCTTGCTGCAATGTATTATACAAAGTAGCTACTAAAATGATTTGTAGTCGCTTGAAGCTGATTCTTCTAGATATTGTAGCTCAAAACCAAGGTGGTTTTATAAAAGGCCGCTATATTGCTCAGAACATTATGATTTGTCAAGATTTAATAAGGCACTATGGGAGGAAGAATGCAAAGGCTAACTGTATGATAAAACTCGATCTGCAGAAGGCTTATGACACATTGGAATGGGATTTTTTAGAAGAAATGATGCATGCCCTTAAGTTTCCTGCTTTTTTTGTTAAACTAATCATGACTTGTATCTCAACCCCGAGGTTCTCTTTACTTTTCAATGGATCCTTACATGGTTTCTTTGCAGCTAAGAGAGGACTTAGACAGGGGGATCCAATGTCGCCCCTTCTTTTTGTACTTGGAATGGAGTATCTCAGTAGAATATTGAAAACAATTGGAGATAAAGAAGACTTTCATTTCCATGAAAGATGTGGCAAATTGAGAATTAACGACTTGAGCTTTGCGGATGATGTTCTTCTTTTTTGCAGGGGTGATTACAAGAGTATTTACTTGATGCTCAAAGGCCTCAAGTTGTTCTCAATGACCTCAGGCCTCCACCCTAATCAACAGAAGACAGCCATTTACTGTAGTGGGATGGTAGAAAGTGAAATAAAGAGAATCATTGATGCTTTAGGTTTTCAAAGGAGCATTGTACCCTTTAAATACCTCGGAGTCCCAATTTGTGCTAAGAGAATATCTTCGGCTGAATGTTCTGTGCTAGTTGAGAAGATGACTTCAAGAATTAAAGTGTGGAGTTCCGGGAATTTATCTTTTACGGGAAGAGTTGTATTGATAAACTCAGTACTCTTGACAATTTATACTTACTGGAGCCAAATCCTCATCCTCCCAAAGAAAGTCATAAAGGAGATAGAAAATATTTGTAGAAGCTTCTTATGGACAGGGAATAGCAATATGAATGGTCCAGGTAGCATTGCTTGGGATAATCTTTGCAAATCTAAGAAAGCTGGTGGAATTGGGTTTCATGATATAGCAAAATGGAATCAGGCTGCAGTAGCAAAACATGTTTGGGCAATTGCTAATAAGAAAGATAATCTATGGATGAAGTGGGTGTATAGTGTGTACATTGATCAAGAAAATTGGTGGGAGTACAATGCCCCTGCCCACAGCAGCTGGTACTGGTGTAGAATTGTCAAAGTAAAAGAAGAAGTGAACCTGATATCACCTCCAGATCAGTTTATTGCATCTGATTTCAAATATAGCACATATGTACAAGATGTTAAATCAAGAACAAAGAAGTTTTCATGTTAGCAAGCAAGTATGGAGCAGGTTAAATGTTCCAAAGCACAGTTTTCTTCTCTGGATAGCAGTACAGAATCGGTTGAAAATAAGGGAAACTTCAAAAAATGTAGATTGTGGCTGATGCTTCCTACATACTGTGTAATAATACAGTAGAAAACACTCTGCATCTGTTCTTTGACTGCAGGTACACTCGAAGCTGCTTACAAGAATTAAAAATACGGCGGCACTAGAGGATCAAAGCTGAATCCCTGCCGAGTATTTTGAGATGGATTGATCGAGCAAAACTGAACAAATTCAAGGCAAGCTGTTACACAGCATGCATTGCTGCCTTGGTTTACAAGATTTGGCAAGCTAGGAATCAAATGTTATGGTCCCTGGAGACTACACAACCACAAGCACTCTTGCAAGAAACAAAATGGCTGATAAAAAATAGAATTACTTGTGTAATGCCAAAATGTATAGATAAAAAAGAATTAGAATGGTTTCAAGATTTATAAGAGTTTGCTTTTTTTTTTTCTTTTACAGTAAGATGTATAGTTGTTTGCTCTTTGAAGAGCCATAGGGTGTAACATAAAAGGTTATTGTGCAATGAAATTCCTGATTCATCAAAAAAAAAAATATAAACGAATATTACAACAATCATGTTTTATATATTCCGGTCGTGTATTTGACAATTTCGAGCCCTATTTTTATAATACTATGATATTGTAGTAACAAAACTATTATTCAACTAACATGCAACTTAATTGCAACTAAAAATGTTAAATGTCAATGTGTATCTATAAGAAATTATTTGTCAGTATTTTTTTTTGTCACAGATCGATAATTAATTGTACTTTAATAGTAATATGTGGGAAAATAAATGCTTGACTTCTGTAAACCGACTTCATATCAACTAATTTAGTATATTAATAAAACTAAATATATTATAAAAGTTTCTTTAAGGAGTTTTGTATTGTACTGACGATATGAAACACTTTGCAAATATGATAAAACTCATTGTATCGTTATCAATTGATGATAATTGATATGTCAAGTTTCAAAGAGTTAGTAAAATATTTATGCAATTGTAATGCAACTGTTATGAAACATTAAAAACCTGAGTAGTGTTTTCACGTACGTTACTCTATTTACATGTTTATTTATGATTTATTATGAATAAATTCACCATTAGAAATCTAGAAAACAACGAAAATGCATTGGGATAAATATTTAACTATAGTATTGATATAATTTTTTTTAAAAAAATTATACTTGAGTTGGATTGTTTGGGAACTCTAGTTCAACTTTTTGAGATCTACATTTTATGAATCTAAAAATTGAAGTCAGGACATTAGTTTTATGCAAATTAAGCTGGATTTCTAGTTGAATTTTAGTTTTGTAGTAGTTTTTCTGCATTTTTTTTTCATGAATACGAAACAGCCCCTGTTTTGATTGATCCCGGTTGGCTTCTTAGGTGAAGTCGTCAGAATTAATGGTGGTTCTCTTTTTGATTGAGTTTTATTTCGGTTGTATTGGGTTGTTGGGTTGGTCGATCGAAAGTTGCGTGCGTGAGGTTCTTTGTTTCGTTCTGTGCGACTAAAGTAGTAGAAGAAGTAGTATTTGGGTAATATTTAATTTATGGGTTGTATTAATATTCATAGGGTCGACTTTAAATATTTTTGTAGTTTAATTGTTTTTTTTTTTATATATACATGAAAAAATCCCATTAAAAAAAGAGGTTTTTTTTATTTATATATTTAACTTTTTTTTATTTATACAGAAACATGCGGAGTAATAGAATAATTTAAATTACAACCCAAATTCACATTGCAACCAAACTGTAAAAATAATAATAAAAAATTTCAAAAAATAATATATAAATTAATTACCCTTAAAAAAATAAAGGCTATTGTTTAAATTTTATCTTTTTTGGCACTAAACATGGTTTATTAAAGATTGTCAAAAAGATTGAGTTTTAATTTATGCAAGTAATAAAAATAAAGTCAAGTCAACCTAATAGTAGGGTCAAATTTATAGAATTTTAGAATATTTATAATATCACTCTTAAAAAAAAAGAATATTATACATATAAATCTAGTACTGTATGATAAGTAGATCAATGAAAATTTGAAAGTCAGTATACATATAACATTATATAAAGTCTCAAAGTTGTAATGTTTTGGAAGAAAAACAATTAAAGGTAGGCATTGGATTGGAGTCTTGAGACTAAAATAATCTCTGTTTTGGTTAAAAATGGAGAGTAATGATATATACAGAGGCAGCAACAGTATGAGAAGTGGTAGCAGTTCTTTATGGAGGAACAACAACATGGAAGTTTTCTCTAAATCCTCAAGGGATGAAGACGATGAAGAAGCTCTCAAATGGGCTGCTCTTGAAAAGCTTCCAACTTACTCTCGTTTGAGAAAAGGCATTTTCACTACCTCCAAAGGTGAATCCAATGAAGTTGATATACATAATCTTGGCTTTCAACAAAGGAAGGATTTGCTTGAGAGACTTGTTAAGGTTGCTGAGGAAGATAATGAAAGGTTTTTGTTGAAGCTCAAAAATCGTATCGACAGGTACAAAAATTATCTTTCTTTATATACACATACATAATCTTTTTTGTTTCAAGTTTTCTATTTCTTGAGTATATTTATATTTTCTCATTTGGTTTTGTGAATATGAAAATAAAAATGATTTCAGGGTTGGACTTGATGTTCCAACTATTGAAGTGAGATTTGAGCATGTTAATGTGGAGGCAGATGTTCATGTTGGAAGCAGAGCTTTGCCTTCATTCATTAACTTCTCCATTAATATCTTCGAGGTAATTAATGATACTTACGCCAGTCAACTCCTATTCCTTGTTTTCTGTTCTTTTTTTTTTTTTACATGTATATATATAAAATGAAAAAAAAAACAATAATATTGTTCTCACAATTTATTTGTTCAATTTTTGAAGAGTGTACTGGGATTTCTGCCTATTTTCAATACCAAAAAGAAACATCTTAATATCCTTCAAGATGTTAGCGGAGTTATAAAGCCAGGAAGGTTAGTCAAACTAATTTTTATTATTTGGTCTATCAATATATATTTGAGAAATCAAACTAATTTCTATTATTTTTTACAATTACCATGAAATCACGTTTAGATTGACCTTGCTATTGGGACCTCCAAGCTCTGGCAAGACCACACTTTTATTGACTCTGGCAGGAAAGCTTGCCTCTGAATTAAAGGTGAATAAAAACAGATAAATTAACATGGTCGAACTTCACATTTATTGATTTAATGTAATTCTTTTTATTAAAGTAAAATTTTTGGTACAGTTTTCAGGGAGGGTGACATATAATGGACATGATATGAATGAGTTTATTCCCCAAAGAACAGCAGCCTATATTAGTCAACATGATGTCCATATCGGAGAAATGACAGTAAGAGAAACTCTGTCTTTTTCGGCAAGATTTCAGGGAGTTGGTACTCGTTATGGTCAGTTAAAAACAAATATACATATATAAATATCAATTTATATTTTTGTGTTTATTAACAAATTTTCATCATTAATATGTATTTATGATTAATATATAATATTTTTCATTATTATTTGCATCTACTGCCAGACATGCTATCTGAATTGTCTAGAAGAGAGAGAGAAGCAAATATCAAACCTGATACAGATATTGATGTGTACATGAAGGTGAGAAAAGAAAAATTAAAAATAAAGCCCCCCTTAAAATAA